>NC_092095.1:13095767-13387446 GCF_045679555.1 Salvelinus alpinus
TGGTAAGGTAGAGGACAATGTAGTGGTAAAGTAGAGGACAATGTAGTGGTAAGGTAGAGGACAATGTAGTGGTAAAGTAGAGGACAATGTAGTGGTAATGTAGAGGACAATGTATTGGTAAGGTAGAGGCCAATGCAGTAAGGTAGAGGCCAATGCAGTGGTAAGGTAGAGGACAATGCAGTAAGGTAGAGGACAATATAGTAAGGTAGAGGACAATGCAGTGGTAAGATAGAGGACAATGTAGTGGTAAAGTAGAGGACAATGTAGTGGTAAAGTAGAGGACAATGTAGTGGTAAGGTAGAGGACAATGTATTGGTAAAGTAGAGGACAATGTAGTGGTAAAGTAGAGGACAATGTAGTGGTAATGTAGATGACAATGTAGTGGTAAAGTAGAGGACAATGTAGTGGTAATGTAGAGGACAATGTAGTGGTAAGGTAGAGGCCAATGTAGTAAGGTAGAGGACAATGTAGTGGTAAGGTAGAGGCCAATGTAGTGGTAAGGTAGAGGACAATGTAGTGGTAAAGTAGAGGACAATGCAGTAAGGTAGAGGACAATGTAGTGGTAAGGTAGAGGACAATGTAGTGGTAAAGTAGCGGACAATGCAGTGGTAAGGTAGAGGACAATGTAGTGGTAAAGTAGAGGACAATCTAGTGGTAAGGTAGAGGACAATGTAGTGGTAAAGTAGAGGACAATGTAGTGGTAAAGTAGAGGACAATGCAGTGGTAAAGTAGAGGACAATGCAGTAAGGTAGAGGACAATGTAGTGGTAAAGTAGAGGACAATGTAGTGGTAAGGTAGAGGACAATGCAGTGGTAAAGTAGAGGACAATGCAGTAAGGTAGAGGACAATTTAGTGGTAAAGTAGAGGACAATGCAGTGGTAAAGTAGAGGACAAAGCAGTAAGGTAGAGGACAATGTAGTGGTAAAGTAGAGGACAATGTAGTGGTAAAGTAGAGGACAATGTAGTGGTAAGGTAGAGGACAATGCAGTGGTAAGGTAGAGGACAATGTTGTGGTAAGGTAGAGGCCAATGGAGTAAGGTAGAGGACAATGTAGTGGTAACGTAGAGGACAATGTAGTGGTAATGTAGAGGACAATGTAGTGGTAAGGTAGAGGACAATGAAGTGGTAAAGTAAAGGACAATGTAGTGGTAATGTAGAGGACAATGTAGTGGTAAAGTAGAGGACAATGTAGTTGTAAGGTAGAGGATAATGTAGTGGTAAAGTAGAGGACAATGTAGTGGTAAGGTAGAGGACAATGTAGTGGTAAGGTAGAGGACAATGTAGTGGTAAAGTAGAGGACAATGTAGTGGTAAGGTAGAGGACAATGTAGTGGTAAAGTAGAGAACAATGTAGTGGTAATGTAGAAGACAATGTAGTTGTAAGGTAGAGGACAACGCAGTTAGGTAGAGGCCAATGCAGTAAGGTAGAGGCCAATGCAGTGGTAAGGTAGAGGACAATGCAGTAAGGTAGAGGACAATATAGTAAGGTAGAGGACAATGCAGTGGTAAGGTAGAGGACAATGTAGTGGTAAAGTAGAGGACAATGTAGTGGTAAAGTAGAGGACAATGTAGTGGTAAGGTAGAGGACAATGTATTGGTAAAGTAGAGGACAATGTAGTGGTAAAGTAGAGGACAATGTAGTGGTAATGTAGGGGACAATGTAGTGGTAAAGTAGAGGACAATGTAGTGGTAATGTAGTGGTAAGGTAGAGGCCAATGTAGTAAGGTAGAGGACAATGTAGTGGTAAGGTAGAGGCCAATGTAGTGGTAAGGTAGAGGCCAATGTAGTGGTACAGTAGAGGACAATGCAGTAAGGTAGAGGACAATATAGTGGTAAGGTAGAGGACAATGTAGTGGTAAAGTAAAGGACAATGCAGTGGTAAGGTAGAGGACAATGTAGTGGTAAAGTAGAGGACAATGTAGTGGTAAGGTAGAGGACAATGCAGTGGTAAAGTAGAGGACAATGTAGTGGTAAGGTAGAGGACAATGTAGTGGTAAAGTAGAGGACAATGCAGTGGTAAAGTAGAGGACAATGTAGTGGTAAGGTAGAGGACAAAGCAGTAAGGTAGAGGACAATGTAGTGGTAAAGTAGAGGACAATGTAGTGGTAAAGTAGAGGACAATGCAGTGGTAAAGTAGAGGACAATGTAGTGGTAAGGTAGAGGACAATGCAGTAAGGTAGAGGACAATGTAGTGGTAAAGTAGAGGACAATGTAGTGGTAAGGTAGAGGACAATGTAGTGGTAAAGTAGAGGACAATGCAGTAAGGTAGAGGACAATGTAGTGGTAAAGTAGAGGACAATGCAGTGGTAAAGTAGAGGACAATGTAGTGGTAAGGTAGAGGACAATGCAGTGGTAAGGTAGAGGACAATGTAGTGGTAAGGTAGAGGGCAATGTAGTGGTAAAGTAGAGGACAATGTAGTGGTAAGGTAGAGGACAATGTAGTGGTAAAGTAGATGACAATGTAGTGGTAAGGTAGAAGACAATGTAGTGGTAAAGTAGAGGACAATGTAGTGGTAAGGTAGAGGACAATGTCGTGTTAAAGTAGAGGACAATGTAGTGGTACGGTAGAGGACAATGTAGTGGTAAAGTAGAGGACAATGTAGTGGTAATGTAGAGGACAATGTAGTGGTAAAGTAGAGGACAATGTAGTGGTAAGGTAGAGGACAATGTAGTGGTAAAGTAGAGGACAATGTAGTGGTAATGTAGAGGACAATGTAGTGGTAAGGTAGAGGACAATGTAGTGGTAAAGTAGAGGACAATATAGTGGTAATGTAGAGGACAATGTAGTGGTAAAGTAGAGGACAATGTAGTGGTAAGGTAGAGGACAATGTAGTGGTAAGGTAGAGGACAGTGTCGTGTTAAAGTAGAGGACAATGTAGTGGTAGAGGACAATGTAGTGGTAGAGGACAATGTAGTGGTAAAGTAGAGGGCAATATAGTGGTAAGGTAGAGGACAATGTAGTGGTAAGGTAGAGGACAATGTAGTGGTAAAGTAGAGGACAATGTAGTGGTAAGGTAGAAGACAATGAAGTGGTAAGTAAGGTAGAGGACAATGTAGTGGTAAGGTAGAGGACAATGTCGTGTTAAAGTAGAGGACAATGTAGTGGTAGGGTAGAGGACAATGTAATGGTAAAGGACAATGTAGTGGTAAGGTAGAGGACAATGTAGTGGTAAGGTAGAGGACAATGTAGTGGTAAAGTAGAGGACAATGTAGTGGTAAAGGACAATGTAGTGGTAAGGTAGAGGACAATGTAGTGGTAAGGTAGAGGACAATGTAGTGGTAAGGTAGAGGACAATGTAGTGGTAAGTAAGGTAGAGGACAATGTAGTGGTAAGGTAGAGGACAAATCAGTTAGAGGTAATGTATCAGAATAATAACCTCTGCAAACACATTGATTTACTGCAGCGTGTGTCTATGTGCAGAGGATTCAGGACGAGCTTCTTCTCAGCAGAGACAGCTCTCTTTCCAGTAGCGGGGCTCCTGGAACAATTGTTTTTGTCCAAAGGTCTGTGCCTGAGGCTAGCTCCATTGATCTGCGCCAATAATACTGAGCTAGAGACAAGTGCTGAGGTGCAATTATTCAGGCACACAACCAAAGTCTTAAATATTCTGTACACTGGCAAACAGTGCCTGTTTATGCCACTACAACCCTCAGTACAATGGAATGGACACGTTAAAGGCATACTTCAGTATTTTGAAATGAAAATGTATCTGCTTCCGCAGAGTCAGATGAGCTATTTTTATGTCTCTCCGTCTATTTTGAAGGAAGTTGCTAATTAGTGTTAGCGCAATGACTGTAAGTCTATGGTAACTGCTAGCACGCTAACGTACAGTATCAGTCAACAGGTTGGACACACCTGCTCATTTCAGATTTTATCTTTATTTGTACTATTTTCTACATTGCAGAATAATATTGAAGACATCAAAATTATGGAATAACACATACTGTGTGGAATCATGTAGTTACCAAAATATATTTAATATTTGAGGTTCTTCAAAGTAGTCAGCCTTTGCCTTGATGACAGCTTTGCACACAATTGGCATTTTCTCAACCAGCTTCACCTGAAATGCTTTTCCAACTGTCTTGAAGGAGTTCCCACATATGCTGAGCACTTGCCGGCTGTTATTTTTATTTTGTTACTTAACCTTTATTTAACTTTTCCTTCACTCTGCGGTCCAACTCAACCCAAACCTTCTCAATTTGGTTGAGGTCGGGTGATTGTAGAGGCCAGGTCATCTGATGCAGCACTCCATCACTCTCTTTCTTGGTCAAATAGCCCTTACACAGCCTGGAGGTGTGTTTTGATTCATTGTCCTGTTGAAAAACAAATGATGGTCCCACTAAGCGTAAACCAGATGGGATGGCGTATCGCTGCAGAATGCTGTGGTAGCAATGCTGGTTAAGTGTGCCTTGAATTCTAAATAAATCAGCGAGTGTCACCAGCAAAGCACCTCCACACCATCAAACCTCCTCCTCCTCCATGCTTCATCGTGGGATCCACACATGCGGAGATCATCCATTCACTTACTCTGCGTCTCACAAAGACAGGGTGGTTGGAACCAAAATTCACAAATTTGGATTCATCAGACCAAAGGACAGAATTCCACCAGTCTAATGTCCATTGCTCGTGTTTCTTGGCCCAAGCAAGTCTCTTCTTATTATTGGTGTCCTTTAGTAGTGGTTTCTTTGTAGAAATTCGACCACGAAGGCAGGATTCATGTAGTCTCCTCTGAACAGTTGATGTTGAGATGTGTCTGTTACTTGACCTTGACCTTTATTTGGGCTGGAATCTGAGGTGCAGTTAACTCTAATGAATTTATCCTCTGCAGCAGAGGTAACTCTGGGTCTTCCTTTCCTGTGGCCGTCCTCATGAGAGACAGTTTCATCATAGTGTTTGATGGTTTTTGCAACTACACTTGAAGAAACGTTTAAAGTTCTTGAAATGTTCCGTATAGGCTGACTTTCATGTCTTAAAATAATGATGGACTGTCATTTCTCTTTGCTTTTTTGAGCTGTTTTTGCCATAATATGAACTTGGTATTTTACCAAATAGGGATATCTTCTGTATACCACCCCTACCTTGTCACAACACAACTGATTGGCTCAAACACATTAAGACGTAAAGAAATTCCACAAATAAACTTTTAACAAGGCACACCTGTTAATTGAAATGCATTCCAGATGACTACCTCATGAAGCTGGTTGAGAGAATGCCAAGAGTGTGCAAAGCTGTCATCAAGGCAAAGGGTGGCTACTTTGAAGAATCTCAAATATAAAATGTATTTTGATTTGTTTAACACTTTTTTGTTTACTACATGATTCCATATGTGTTATTTCATAGTTTTGATGTCTTCACTATTATTCTACAATGTAGAAAATAGTCAAAAATAAAGAAAACCCTTGAATGAGTAGGTGTGTCTAAACTTTTGACTGGTGCTGTACATCACAAATGACTGAAATAGACCAAAACTGTTGGACATATAAAAACGGTATTTTTTAAATAATTTTTAAAATAATGTTGATTGTGACATTTTGGAAAATATTAATAACATTCCACCCATGAAGCCACTAGGTCATTTGACTGCAGGAAATAGCCACAGACTAGAGGCCTCTGTCATATGCAGCACTGTAACCAATATATTAACTGTACTATTCAACATGTTTTCAACTGGGAAGCTGAGTTAGGTTTTCTGCCTACAGCAGTTTGAGTTGTGCTGCATAGTTGTACTGTACATCATTTGAGCTGCCTGTCAGTATGGGCCCCACCCAGACCTAGCAGCCTGTCAGCTTTGGCTGAGCTGTACACTGTCACACACCTACTCCGGGCCCCACCCAGACCTAGCTGCCAAGGGATGATAGTGTTTTAATCACATCTGTTGCTGTGGTAGGGCCACCTGTGTGTTGACACCCATTAGAGATTACTGCCATCCCTGAGGCCGAGAAAACCTTTCCGCATGCTTGCACATTTCACACAGTAAATAAAGACAGATATGTTTGGCAGCTCGCAGCTTAGATTCATTTCCTTCCTGACATGCGGTGTAGACCACAATTCCTTTTTTGGTCTGAAATTAAATGAAATATGTCTTATTCTGTATCTCAAAGAAATATGAATTGAAGTTTGTCGCATATGCTGAATCTCTTCACCACTTTGCTTTGTCCGTTCATTGTCATTTAAAGAACAGAAATATAAACGTGTTTGTGCCATTTCACTCATTTTTACAATAAACAACATCATCATTTTTAAGCCAAGTGCCCGCGAACATTGTCACGGCAATGAACCTGGCTTGTGCATCACAACCTAATTTCCCATAGCAAGAGATGAGGTGCATGGTGGAATCAGCTGTGTTGCCATGGAGAACAAGAATAGACCATCACAATTTAGTGGGTGAATGAATAATCATCATAATGACATCATTAGAATTTGTGCATTTCCAGTCTCAACATAATTTAGTCTTTTGTGAAGACAGTGTAAAAGCGTATATGTGAAAAAAGGAAATGGTATTATGTTACTGTATGATAATGCAGTCACACATCAGTTCCCTGACACTTCTTGCTGCTATATGCCAGCAACAGAAAGTGAGGTCACAGAGATCAGTCTCTCTCTCTCTCTCTCTCTCTCTCTCTCTCTCTCTCTCTCTCTCTCTCTCTCTCTCTCTCTCTCTCTCTCTCTCTCTCTCTCTCTCTCTCTCTCTCTCTCTCTCTCTCTCTCTCTCTCTCTCTCTCTCTCTCTCTCTCTCTCTCTCTCTCTCTCTCTCTCTCTCTCTCTCTCTCTCTCTCTCTCTCTCTCTCTCTCTCTCTCTCTCTCTCTCTCTCTCTCTCTCTCTCTCTCTCTCTCTCTCATCACTCTCTCTCATCACTCTCTCTCATCACTCTCTCTCTCTCTCATCACTCTGACCTTTGGTGGTCGAGGAATGAAACCTCTCAGCTTTTACCAACGTCTGTCAACCTAACGCATGTCTGGTGGAAAGCAACATGACATGGAATTGCTTTAACATAAGACTACTGTTTAAATGTCAAACCCAACGCAGGGGGAAACGCTCTGAATAGAGAAGTCAGTTATACTTCATAGGCAACAGAGATGCATTGAATTAGCCTCTTGTTAAAAGGGCCTAATCTTTAGCATGACTGGCTTACTTTTAGTTTGACTGGCTAACCAATGGAGCTGCGTAGTTGGCAGGTCTGCATGGTTGTTTGGTTTCATCTGTCACACATTCATGGACACACACAGGCAAATATACCGGACTCTTACAAAGGGTTATGTATTGGACTCTTACAAAGGGTAGGGTTAGGTACTGGACAATTACAAAGGGTAGGGTTAGGTACTGGACAATTACAAAGGGTAGGGTTAGGTACTGGACAATTGCAAAGGGTAGGGTTAGGTACTGGACTCTTGCAAAGGGTTAGGTCCTGGACTCTTGCAAGGGGTTAGGTCCTGGACTCTTGCAGAAGGTTAGGTCCTGGACTCTTGCAAAAGGTTAGGTCCTGGACTCTTGCAAAAGGTTAGGTCCTGGACTCTTGCAAAAGGTTAGGTCCTGGACTCTTGCAAAAGGTTAGGTCCTGGACTCTTGCAAAAGGTTAGGTCCTGGACTCTTGCAAAAGGTTAGGTCCTGGACTCTTGCAAAAGGTTAGGTCCTGGACTCTTGCAAAAGGTTAGGTCCTGGACTCTTGCAAAAGGTTAGGTCCTGGACTCTTGCAAAAGGTTAGGTCCTGGACTCTTGCAAAAGGTTAGGTCCTGGACTCTTGCAAAAGGTTAGGTCCTGGATTCTTACAAAAGGTTAGGTCCTGGACTCTTACAAAAGGTTAGGTCCTGGACTCTTACAAAAGGTTAGGTCCTGGACTCTTACAAAAGGTTAGGTCCTGGACTCTTACAAAAGGTTAGGTCTTGGACTCTTACAAAAGGTTAGGTCCTGGACTCTTACAAAAGGTTAGGTCCTGGACTCTTACAAAAGGTTAGGTCCTGGACTCTTACAAAAGGTTAGGTCCTGGACTCTTACAAAAGGTTAGGTCTTGGACTCTTACAAAAGGTAGGGTCCTGGACTCTTACAAAAGGTTAGGTCCTGGACTCTTACAAAAGGTAGGGTCATGGACTCTTACAAAAGGTAGGGTTAGGTCCTGGACTCTTGCAAAAGGTAGGGTTAGGTCCTGGACTCTTACAAAAGGTAGGGTTAGGTCCTGGACTCTTGCAAAAGGTTAGGTCCTGGACTCTTGCAAAAGGTTAGGTCCTGAGCTCTTACAAAAGGTTAGGTCCTGGACTCTTAGAAAAGGTTAGGTCCTGGACTCTTACAAAAGGTAGGGTTAGGTCCTGGACTCTTACAAAAGGTAGGGTTAGGTCCTGGACTCTAACTAAGGGTAGGGTTAGGTCCTGGACTCTTACAAAAGGTAGGGTTAGGTCCTGGACTCGTACAAAGGGTAGGGATATGTACTGAAGCTCATATAAACACATACAAATTAATATTGTAGAAAACCCTTACAGTTACCCATGAGTTCTTCCCGCAGTCTTCTCTAACTCTCAAACTCTGAGACACATTACTACCCTGCAGAGAGCAGAGGTTGTGGGGGGTTGGGCTTTCCATTGTTTGCAGACACAATGCAGTGGCTAAAGTATTGGATAGGCTAGCAATAGGCAATGGCACACTAATAACAGACATTAATGCTAGCAGAAATGGGCTAAAATACTGTACATAAAAGTATTATTTGGACAAGTATAAACACGGGAGGCTAGCAGGCTAAGTTGCAGGCCACAGGCTGTGGGTAGTAGCAAACATTATAAACAATAGTGGCTGGCACGCTAGGCTAGCAGGCCACAGGCATTAGAAAACAATATAAACAATAGGGACTAGCACGCTAGGCTAGTAGGCCTCAGTCTACTAGAGGTGTCTGATATGGGAAAACACAGGTTATTTTGCACCCCAGTACAATTTCAGAAAGGATGAACGACAACCAGGCAGAAATTATCTGCCTAGCCGACTGAACTTGTCTTATCTGGCTGACATGTCCTATCTGGCCGACTTATCCTATAGCCAGGTGGTCGAACTAATCCTACCAGGACAACTTGTCCTATCTGGACAAATGTGTCCTATCTGGCCGGCCAAACTGATCTTATCTGGCAAGCCGAACAAACTTGTCTTATCTGGCCGAACTTATCCTATATGGCCAGCCATCCGAACGAATGCTATATGGCCGACTTGTCCTATCTGGCCGGCCACCCAAATGTACGCACACAAACACACACACACACACACACACACACACACACACACACACACACACACACACACACACACACACACACACACACACACACACACACACACACACACACACACACACACACACACACACACACACACACACACACACACACACACACACACACACACACACACACACACACACACACACACACACACACACACACACACACACACACACACACACACACACACACACACACACACACACAATGCAATGAAAGTGAAAGGTCAAGTATAATCCATTTCACTGCATTAGGCACTAATCCTGATCTAATGCATTTCCCCTGTTTCAAGTGTCTGTCACATCCTCGGGGGAGCACAGCTTGATTCATGTCTTTTTTCCAACTCTGAAAATTGATAGGGAGAAACATTAAACAAGGTTTGACATTTCACACTAATGGACACAGTTAGCGGCAAGTTGGCAAGACTGCTCCCTTTCTTTCTTACCACATGTAGAGTGTGTATAATGAAAGAGCTCTACTTTCAGGGTGGTGATTGATTTCATCTCCCTCTTACTGGAGTCTTCAGGCCTTGCCATCGCTCACCTCCTGGATACCTAAAATGAATGGCTTTCCCCTGCTGTGACTTAAGAGGTTGTTTTCTCTTAAGCTCACAAAAGCGGTGATCAAAAATAAAACATCTTGGTGAGCACAAAACTTAATGACGATTGCCTTAAAGACGATAGGGATAACTTTTCATCTTGTCATAATGTCTCGACTAGTAAACACAGGTTTTTTATGGGTTGTTTGATTGATTGATTGTTTTAATTTGCCAGCTACACACACAGTACTTACATTTTTAGAAAACGTGCCAGATATACCACGTGAAAGGGATATTACAAAAAAAGCTTACACTCATTTCCAATGTGGTCCCGAAAAGAATAGTGGTCCTCTTGATGGAGATGGAGATTGACAAGTCTCTCTCATAGTCGGTGTTATGCTGGTGAATGAGGACCCAAAAGCGACGTAATAGAAACAGAGTCTTTATTCCAGTCTAAAACAAACAATGATTCTCCTGGATATTATCAAAGGTTAATCCAAAACAGGAAACTGAAATCCTCTCGTCAGTAGAGAGGAACGACTGGAGACGCGACCACAGACTGCAGGTCGCTTCAGGAAGGCACAGGCCGTAGCTGACATAGACACCTGCTCACACGCAGCATCTGAAGAAGGCAAAAACACGACAGGGCGGAACAAGGACACAGAACAGCAAACATCAAACAAGAATCCGACAAGGACAGAAGCGGAAAACAGAGGGAGAAATAGGGACTCTAATCAGAGGGCAAAATAGGGGACAGGTGTGAAAGAGTAAATGAGGTCGTTAGGAGAATGAGAAACAGCTGGGAGCAGGAACGGAACGATAGAGAGAGAGAGCGGGAGAGGGAGAGAGGGAGGAGGAGAGAGAGGGATAGAAAGAGGGAAAGAACCTAATAAGACCAGCAGAGGGAAGCACAGGGACAAGACATTACATTTACATTTAAGTCATTTAGCAGACGCTCTTATCCAGAGCGACTTACAAGACATGATGATCAAAGACAAAACATGACAGTACCCCCCCACTCACCGAGCGCCTCCTGGCGCACTCGAGGAGGAACCCTGGCGGCAACGAAGGAAATCATCAATCAACGAACGGTCCAGCACGTCCCGAGATGGAACCCAACTCCTCTCCTCAGGACCGTAACCCTCCCAATCCACTAAGTACTGGTGACCACGTCCCCGAGAACGCATGTCCATGATCTTCCGTACCTTGTAAATAGGTGCGCCCTCGACAAGGACGGGGGGGGGGGAGGGAAGACGAACGGGGGCGCGAAGAAAAGGCTTGACACAAGAGACATGGAAGACAGGGTGGACGCGACAAAGAAGCAGTCGCACAGCGACAGGATTGACGACCTGAGAGACACGGAACGGACCAATGAACCGCGGAGTCAACTTGCGAGAAGCTGTCGTAAGGGGAAGGTTACGAGTGGAAAGCCACACTCTCTGACCGCGACAATACCTAGGACTCTTAATCCTACGTTTATTGGCGGTTCTCACAGTCTGCGCCCTGTAACGGCAAAGTGCAGACCTGACCCTCCTCCAGGTGCGCTCACAACGTTGGACAAAAGCCTGAGCGGAGGGAACGCTGGACTCGGCGAGCTGGGACGAGAACAGAGGAGGCTGGTACCCAAGACTACTCTGAAACGGAGATAGCCCGGTAGCAGACGAAGGAAGCGAGTTGTGAGCGTACTCAGCCCAGGGGAGCTGTTCTGCCCAAGACGCAGGGTTTCGAAACGAAAGGCTGCGTAAAATGCGACCAATCGACTGATTGGCCCTTTCTGCTTGACCGTTAGACTGGGGATGAAACCCGGAAGAGAGACTGACGGAAGCACCAATCAAACGACAGAACTCCCTCCAAAACTGTGACGTGAATTGCGGGCCTCTGTCTGAAACGGCGTCTAACGGGAGACCATGAATTCTGAACACATTCTCAATGATGATTTGTGCCGTCTCCTTAGCGGAAGGAAGCTTAGCGAGGGGAATGAAATGTGCCGCCTTAGAGAACCTATCGATAACCGTAAGAATCACAGTCTTCCCCGCAGACGAAGGCAGACCGGTAATAAAGTCTAAGGCGATGTGAGACCATGGTCGAGAAGGAATGGGAAGCGGTCTGAGACGACCGGCAGGAGGAGAGTTACCTGACTTAGTCTGCGCGCAGTCCGAACAAGCAGCCACGAAACGGCGCGTGTCCCGCTCCTGAGTAGGCCACCAAAACCGCTGGCGAATAGAAGCAAGCGTACCCCGAACGCCGGGGTGGCCAGCTAACTTGGCAGAATGAGCCCACTGAAGAACAGCCAGACGAGTAGAGACAGGAACGAACAGAAGGTTACTAGGACAAGCGCGCGGCGACGCAGTGTGAGTGAGTGCTTGCTTTACCTGTCTCTCAATTCCCCAGACAGTCAACCCGACAACACGCCCTTCAGGGAGAATCCCCTCGGGGTCGGTAGAAGCCACAGAAGAACTAAAGAGACGGGATAAGGCATCAGGCTTGGTGTTCTTATTTCCCGGGCGATAGGAAATCACGAACTCGAAACGAGCGAAAAACAACGCCCAACGAGCTTGACGTGCATTAAGTCGTTTGGCAGAACGGATGTACTCAAGGTTCTTATGGTCAGTCCAAACGACAAAAGGGACGGTCGCCCCCTCCAACCACTGTCGCCATTCGCCTATGGCTAAGCGGATGGCGAGCAGTTCGCGGTTACCCACATCATAGTTGCGTTCCGATGGCGACAGGCGATGAGAAAAGTAAGCGCAAGGATGGACCTTATCGTCAGACTGGAAGCGCTGGGACAGAATGGCTCCCACGCCCACCTCTGAAGCGTCAACCTCGACAATGAATTGTTTAGTGACGTCAGGAGTAACAAGGATAGGGGCGGATGTAAAACGCTTCTTGAGGAGATCAAAAGCTCCCTGGGCGGAACCGGACCACTTAAAGCAAGTCTTGACAGAAGTCAGAGCTGTGAGAGGGGCAGCCACTTGACCGAAATTACGAATGAAACGCCGATAGAAATTAGCGAAACCGAGAAAGCGCTGCAACTCGACACGTGACTTAGGAACGGGCCAATCGCTGACAGCCTGGACCTTAGCGGGATCCATCTGAATGCCTTCAGCGGAAATAACAGAACCGAGAAATGTGACAGAGGAGACATGAAAGGCGCACTTCTCAGCCTTCACGTAGAGACAATTCTCTAAAAGGCGCTGGAGTACACGTCGAACGTGCTGAACATGAATCTCGAGTGACGGTGAAAAAATCAGGATATCGTCAAGGTAAACGAAAACAAAGATGTTCAGCATGTCTCTCAGTACATCATTAACTAATGCCTGAAAGACAGCTGGAGCATTAGCGAGACCGAACGGCAGAACCCGGTATTCAAAATGCCCTAACGGAGTGTTAAACGCCGTTTTCCACTCGTCCCCCTCTCTGATGCGTACGAGATGGTAAGCGTTACGAAGGTCCAACTTAGTAAAGAACCTGGCTCCCTGCAGAATCTCGAAGGCTGACGACATAAGGGGAAGCGGATAACGATTCTTAACCGTTATGTCATTCAGCCCTCGATAATCCACGCAGGGGCGCAGAGTACCGTCCTTCTTCTTAACAAAGAAAAACCCCGCTCCGGCGGGAGAGGAAGAAGGCACCACGGTACCGGCGTCGAGAGAAACAGACAGATAATCCTCGAGAGCCTTACGTTCGGGAGCCGACAGAGAGTATAGTCTACCCCGAGGGGGAGTGGTCCCCGGAAGGAGATCAATACAACAATCATACGACCGGTGAGGAGGAAGAGAGTTGGCTCTGGACCGACTGAAGACCGTGCGTAGATCATGATATTCCTCCGGCACTCCTGTCAAATCACCAGGTTCCTCCTGAGTAGAGGGGACAGAAGAAACAGGAGGGATAGCAGACATTAAACACTTCACATGACAAGAAACGTTCCAGGATAGGATAGAATTACTAGACCAATTAATAGAAGGATTATGACATACTAGCCAGGGATGACCCAAAACAACAGGTGTAAAAGGTGAACGAAAAATCAAAAAGGAAATGGTCTCACTGTGGTTACCAGATACTGTGAGGGTTAAAGGTAGTGTCTCACATCTGATACTGGGGAGAGGACTACCATCTAAGGCGAACATGGGCGTGGGCTTCCCTAACTGTCTGAGAGGAATGTCATGTTTCCGAGCCCATGCTTCGTCCATAAAACAACCCTCAGCCCCAGAGTCTATCAAGGCACTGCAGGAAGCAGCCGAACCGGTCCAGCGTAGATGGACCGACAAGGTAGTACAGGATCTTGATGGAGAGACCTGAGCAGTAGCGCTCACCAGTAGCCCTCCGCTTACTGATGAGCTCTGGCTTTTACTGGACATGACATGACAAAATGTCCAGCAGAACCGCAATAGAGGCAAAGGCGGTTGGTGATTCTCCGTTCCCTCTCCTTAGTCGAGATGCGAATACCTCCCAGCTGCATGGGCTCAGTCTCTGAGCCGATGGGAGGAGATGGTTGAGATGCGGAGAGGGGAAACACCGTTAACGCGAGCTCTCTTCCACGAGCTCGGTGACGAAGATCTACCCGTCGTTCTATGCGGATGGCGAGTGCAATCAAAGAGTCCACGCTGGAAGGAACCTCCCGGGAGAGAATCTCATCCTTAACCTCAGCGTGGAGTCCCTCCAGAAAACGTGCGAGCAACGCCGGCTCGTTCCAGTCACTGGATGCAGCAAGAGTGCGAAACTCTATAGAGTAATCCGTTATGGATCGATCACCTTGACATAGGGAAGCCAGGGCCCTGGAAGCCTCCTTCCCAAAAACTGAACGATCAAAAACCCGTATCATCTCCTCTTTAAAGTTCTGATAAACGTTAGAACACTCAGCCCTTGCCTCCCAGATAGCTGTGCCCCACTCCCGAGCCCGACCAGTAAGGAGTGATATGACGTAAGCGATCCGAGCTCTCTCTCTTGAGTATGTGTTGGGCTGGAGAGAGAACACAATATCACACTGGGTGAGAAAGGAGCGACACTCAGTGGGCTGCCCAGAGTAACATGGTGGGTTATTAACCCTAGGTTCCGGAGACTCGGAAGACCAGGAAGTAGCTGGTGGCACGAGACGAAGACTCTGAAACTGTCCTGAGAGATCGGAGACGTGAGCGGCCAGGGTCTCAACGGCATGACGAGCAGCAGACAATTCCTGCTCGTGTCTGCCGAGCATTGCTCCCTGGATCTCGACGGCAGTGTTGCGAGAATCCGTAGTCGCTGGGTCCATTCTTGGTCGGATTCTTCTGTTATGCTGGTGAATGAGGACCCAAAAGCGACGTAATAGAAACAGAGTCTTTATTCCAGTCTAAAACAAACAATGATTCTCCTGGATATTATCAAAGGTTAATCCAAAACAGGAAACTGAAATCCTCTCGTCAGTAGAGAGGAACGACTGGAGACGCGACCACAGACTGCAGGTCGCTTCAGGAAGGCACAGGCCGTAGCTGACATAGACACCTGCTCACACGCAGCATCTGAAGAAGGCAAAAACACGACAGGGCGGAACAAGGACACAGAACAGCAAACATCAAACAAGAATCCGACAAGGACAGAAGCGGAAAACAGAGGGAGAAATAGGGACTCTAATCAGAGGGCAAAATAGGGGACAGGTGTGAAAGAGTAAATGAGGTCGTTAGGAGAATGAGAAACAGCTGGGAGCAGGAACGGAACGATAGAGAGAGAGAGCGGGAGAGGGAGAGAGGGAGGAGGAGAGAGAGGGATAGAAAGAGGGAAAGAACCTAATAAGACCAGCAGAGGGAAGCACAGGGACAAGACATGATGATCAAAGACAAAACATGACAGTCGGTTCTGGATGATGGAAGGTGAATTGTGTCAGTGGGCTGGAAAGGCAGTAGTGTATAGCTTGAATGGAGGGGGCATCGAAGGTACTGCCAGGGAAAAAACTAAGACAATCTGATAAATAGGCCCGGAGCTCTTTGTCAGTGCACAAAACAATGTATGAAGCTCTAGAATTAAAACAAATGTTTAAAGCTCTAGAATTTAAACAGAATGTATAAAGCTCTAGAATAAAACATAATAGGAAGCTCAATAACAACAGTGAACACTGTGCATAGCAGCTGCCCAGTTGTATTATGTTTAAGGATGTAGCGCAACAATAAATCTGTCCAAATGTAATGTTAAATGCTTCATATACTTTTAAGGTTTCAACGGTTGCTTTTATTTCCCTCATAATGTAACAGAACAGGCTGAATGTACCAATAAGGGCACAAGGCGAGACCCAGATGCGAACACTGTAGGCAGATGGTTTGAGTCTTTAATATGTATTAATCAATCCAAAAGGAGTAGGCAAGAGAATGATAATGGACAGGCAAAAGATCGAAACCAGTTCAGAGTCCAGGAGGTACAGAGTGGCAGGCAGGCTCGAGGTCAGGGCAGGGCAGGCCGAATGGTCAGGCAGGCGGGTACGGAGTCCAGAAAACAGGCAAGAGTCAAAACCGGGAGAACGAGCAAAAGGAGAATAGAAGCATGAGTATGGCAAAACCTGTTGGTTGATTTGAAAGACATACAAGATGAACTGGCACAGAGAGACAGGAAACACAGGGATAAATATACCAGGGAAAATAAGCGACACCTGGAGGGGGTGTTGACAATCACAAGGACAGGTGAAATTGATCAGGGTCCAACAGTATCGTCCTTCACAGCATCTGTTAAAGTCTCCAGTCGCGTAGAGTGGCCAAAACCCAAGAGGAAGAGAGAGGATGGACCACATTTTACAGACACTCTTATCCAGAGCGACTTACATGTGCAATTAGAGTTAAGTGCTTGCTCAAGGGCAGTTGAAGTCGGGAAGTTTACATGAACTTAGGTTGGAGTCATTAAAAAAGAAAATCCATCCACTCCACAAATTTCTTGTTAACAAACTATAGTTTTGGCAAGTCGGTTAGGACATCTACTCTGTGGATGACACAAGTAATTTTTCCAACAATTGTTTACAGACAGATTATTTCACTTATAATTCACTGTATCACAATTCCAGTGGGTCCGAAGTTTACACAGCTTTACACAGCTTGGAACATTACAGAAAATTATGTTGTGGCTTTAGAAGCTTCTGATAGGCTAATTGACATAATTTGAGTAAAGTGGAGGTGTACGTGTGGATGTATTTCAAGGCCTACCGTCAAATTCAGTGCCTTTTTGCTTGACATCATGGGAAAATCTAAAGAAATCAGCCAAGAACTCAGAAAAAAATTGTAGACCTCCACAAGTCTGGTACATCCTTGGGAGCAATTTCCAAACGCCTGAAGGTACCACGTTCTTCTGTACAAACAATAGTACACAGATATAAACACCATGGGACCACGCAGCCGTCATACCGCTCAGGAAGGTGACGTGTTCTGTCTCCTGGAGATGAATGTACTTTGGTGCGAAAAGTGCAAATTAATCCCAGAACAACAGCAAAGAACCTTGTGAAGATGCTGGAGGAAACCGGTACAAAAGTATCTATATCCACAGTAAAACGAATCCTATAACCTAAAATAACCTAACCTGAAAGGCCGCTGAGCAAGGAGGAAACCCCTGCTCCAAAACCGCCATAAAAAAGCCAGACTACGGTTTGTAACTGCACATGGGGACAAAGATCATTCTTTTTGGAGAAATGTCCTCTGGTCTGATGAAACAAAAATAGAACTGTTTGGCCATAATGACCATCAATATGTTTGCAGGAAAAAGGGTGAAGCTTGCAAGCCGAAGAATCCCATCCCAACCGTGATGCCCGGGTGTGACAGCATCATGTTGTGGGGGTGCTTTACTGCAGGAGGGACTGGTGAACTTCACAAAATAGATGGCATCATGAGGATGGAAAATGATGTGGATATATTGAAGCAACATCTCAAGACATCAGTCAGGAAGTTAAAGCTTGGTCGCAAATGGGTCTTCCAAATGGACAATGACCCCAAGCATACTTCCAAAGTTGTGGCAAAATGGCTTTAAGGACAACTAAGTCAAGGTATTGGAGTGATATCACAAAGCCCTGACCTCAGTCCTATAGAAAAATTGTGGGCGGAACTGAAAAAGCCAACTTATTGTGGGAAGCTTGTGGAAGGCTACCCAAAACGTTAGACCCAAGTTAAACAATTTAAAGGCAATGCTACCAAATACTAATTGAGTGTATGTTAACTTCTGACCCACTGGGAATGTGATGAAAGAAATTAAAGCTGAAATAAATCATTGTCTCTACTATTATTCTGACATTTCACATTCTTAAAATAAAGTGGTAATCCTAACTGACTTAAGACAGGGAATTTTTACTAGTATTAAATGTCAGGAATTGTGAAAACCTGAGTTTAAATGTATTTGGATTAGGTGTATGTAAACTTCTGACTTCAACTGTATTTGAACCTGTTAGTTTTTGGTTACTGGCTCAAGTTCTTAACCACTTGGCTACTTGCCACCACATGAGTCCCAGGGACCATTCCAGGTCCTCAGTGATGTGCACGCCAAGGATCTGACGCGTTTTACCCACTCCACTGCGTCTCTGTCGATGTGGATCGTGTCGTGCTCTTTCGTCTGTCTCCTCTAGTCCATGACCAGCTCCATTGATTTGTTGACATTAAGGGAGAGGTTATTTTCCTCACACCACTCCTCCAGGGCCGTTCACCTTCTCCCTGGAGTCTGTCTCGTCATTGTTGGTAATCAGGCCTACCACTGGTTTGTCGTCAGCAAACTGGATGATGGAGTTGGAGACGTGCATGGGCACGCAGACATGGGTGAACAGGGAGTACAGGAAGGGGCTGTGCACGCACCCCTGTGGGGCCCCTGTGTTGAGGATCAGCGTGACGTAGTTGTTGTTGCCTACCTTCACAACCTGGGGTCGGCACATCAAAAGTCTAGGACCCAGATGCACAGGATGGGGTTCAGACCCAGGGCCCTGAGCTTAGTGATAAGCTTGGAGGGCACTGTGGTGTTGAAGGCTGAGCTGTAGTTGATGAAGAGCATTCTTACATAGGTATTTCTCTTGTCCAGGTGGGATAAGGACCTGTGCCGCGTAATGGCGATTGCGTCATCTGTGGATAAACGGCGAGAGTTTAATTATTTGGATAAAACATTCAAGACTGTGCAAATTAGTTTCAAAGAGTTTCATGGGAAGCATTTTTAGAAGACACTGTGAAAACTTTGTGAAACAATAAATGATGGTGAACATCTCAGCTCAGACATGGATGAAACTAAAGATAATGCCAAAATTGTTTACATCTCTGAAACACTGAATTAATTGTTTACATTCATGCATTCTATTCTGCACAGTTACCCATTTCCCCGCCACAAACCAGCGGAGGATGCAGAGGTCAGGACGGCTCATACCTGCCCGGAATGTTCTGTCATGTCCACATCAACACCACAACTGATTTAATCATTTTTTCTCTTAGCAGAGGATAATGTACACAGTACATACTCCTCTCTTCCTCTGTCTTCTCTCATCTCTCCCTCTTCCTCTATCTTCCTCTATCTTCCCTGATCTCTCCCCCTCTTACTCTATCTTCCCTAATTTATTGCTCTGTCTTCCCTCATCTCTCCCTCTGTTCCTCTATCTTCCCTCATCTCTCCCTCTCTTCTTCTATCTTCCCTCATCTCTCCCTCTATCTTCCCTCATCTCTCCCTCTATCTTCCCTAATTTCTTCCTCTGTCTTCCCTCATATCTCCCTTTGTTCCTCTATCTTCCCTCATCTCTCCCTCTCTTCTTCTATCTTCCCTCATCTCTCCCTCTCTTCCTCTATCTTCCCTCATCTATTCCTTTATCTTCCCTAATTTCTTCCTCTATCTTCCCTCATCTCTCCCTTTGTTCCTCTATCTTCCCTCATCTCTCCCTCTCTTCCTCTATCTTCCCTCATCTCTCCCTCTATCATCCCTCATCTCTCCCTCTCTTCCTTTGTTTTTTCTGTCTAAAGAGCAGAGCAATGTTCTCTAAATTGTTTCAAGATGTGAATTGATGAGTTACAGCTGTAAGTTCAGTACCTGTTTTGAGCTATGCTTACCAACTATGGTTTTGATTGAATATGCTGACCTTCGGATGGAGTGAGGTGGTAGCGTTCACCTCAGGAATGTCCTGTGCCTAGGTCAGCAAAGTCTGCAGGACAGAATAGATGAGGCGGTTGAGCCCCAGGACCAAGGCACACACCAGGCAGTAGAAGCCCGGCATGGTGCCTCCCCACAGGCATCGTCTCAGCTCCCTCTGGGTCATCCTCTGGCCCATGGTCCTCGCCAGCCTCTTCCTATAATCAATCAATCAATTGTTCTTCATAAAGCCCTTTTACATCAGCAGCTTTAGTTAAATAGTTTCAACAGTATATTCTGTGCTGTCATATTGCCATCTGTAGACGTTATGTGACTACAGTACATTTCTGTGCTATCATATTGCCATCTGTAGACGTTATGTGACTACAGTATACTTCTGTGCTGTTATATTGCCATCTGTAGACGTTACGTGACTGCAGTACTGTATTACCCCATCCTTCCCATGTTCAGGGATCATTTCCACGACAAATGAAATGTGTCTTAGACAAACATTGTGCTTCTAGGTATCTGAGGCGGTTCGCTCTACTCCATGATTCCCCCTCTGGTTTGGGGACCAGAGCACTAAGTCAACTTTAAAGCCGACGTAGGCCATAATGTATGATGCTCTCAGCACTTGTTGTTGTTCTCTTGCGTTAGGCTACAGCCCATATTTAATGTGTTGATTCCGGCTTTCTCTCACACGGGGCTTAGTGGTGCAGAGCTCTCCAGGTCTCACAGCCACCATCGCACAGTCGCACTCTACCGCACTGCACTGTGTGTGTGTGCCTCTGTGTGTGTGTGTGTGTGTGTGTGTGTGTGTGTGTGTGTGTGTGTGTGTGTGTGTGTGTGTGTGTGTGTGTGTGTGTGTGTGTGTGTGTGTGTGTGTGTGTGTGTGTGTGTGTGTGTGTGTGTGTGCCTCTGTGTGTGTGTGTGTGTGTGTGTGTGTGTGTGTGTGTGTGTGTGTGTGTGTGTGTGTGTGTGTGTGTGTGTGTGTGTGTGTGTGTGTGTGTGCCTCTGTGTGTGTGTGTGTGTGTGTGTGTGTGTGTGTGTGTGTGTGTGTGTGTGTGTGTGTGTGTGTGTGTGTGTGTGTGTGTGTGTGTGTGTATGTGTGTGTCTCTGTTTGCGTCTGTGTGTGTGTGTGTCTGTGTGTGTGTGTGTGTGTGTGTGTGTGTGTGTGTGTGTGTGTGTGTGTGTGTGTGTGTGTGTGTGTGTGTGTGTGTGTGTGTGTGTGTGTGTGTGTGTGTGTGTGTGTGTGTGTGTGTGTGTGCCTCTGTGTGTGTGTGTGTGTGTGTGTGTGTGTGTGTGTGTGTGTGTGTGTGTGTGTGTGTGTGTGTGTGTGTGTGTGTGTGTGTGTGTGTGTGTGTATGTGTGTGTCTCTGTTTGCGTCTGTGTGTGTGTGTCTGTCTGTGTGTGTGTGTGTGTGTGTGTGTGTGTGTGTGTGTGTGTGTGTGTGTGTGTGTGTGTGTGTGTGTGTGTGTGTGTGTGTGTGTGTGTGTGTGTGTGTGTGTGTGTGTGTGTGTGTGTGTGTCAACCAGCAAATTTAGTGCTAGGTTATTTTCTCACTCAGTGGTCAATGTGATAATGAATAGTTTGTAAAAAATGAGAGCGTCACATCACAGTACGACAGTATTAATAGAGTTCGGCCTCAGTCCTGTCTGCAGGCCAGTGTACGTTTTCTTCCTGATGGTTAATGGCACACTTTTGGAAGTCTGTGCATAAGAGAAACCTGAGTGCCTCAACTGCAGATGTCAACGTGATTCCCTTTGTGGTAGTACCTTCACACTGCTGATTCAACAGTTGTATTATCCTGTTTTGGGTTTTGGTTTACTGGTTTGCTGGCTTGCCAGTGTACTGGTTTGCTGGCATGCTGGTGTACTGGTTTACTGGCTTGCTGGTTTCCTGGCTTGCTGGCTTACTAGTTTCCTGGCTTGTGGGCTTGCTGGTTTCCTGGCTTGTGGGCTTGCTGGTTTGCTGGCTTGCTAGGTGGCTTTCTGGCATACAGACTTTGTCCTACAACAAGTCGGTCGTGATGGTACAGATGGTGTCCATATTACCATCCGCATCCCCATGCCTCTACGTACAGCCAGCCCTGCTGACAGAAAGCTTTTATCTCAACTTCCTCCAAGGCAAATTGATTCCACACTTCACAGATTATGCAAACATTGCACAGGGAAACGAGCTGGAAATGTAATGGAGTGAATCAGGACACAATTATATACTTCTCTCTCTCTTTCTGTACTAAAGCAACATCAATATGATTAGTGTATGTTAACTTACTATCATAAGTGTTTTGAGCGAGAGAGAGAGAGAGATGATGCTGGGCCAGACTGAGTACTCTGAACCCAGGGGACAACCTATAATATGCTGTGATACAGTACTCAGAACCAAGGGGACAGCCTGTAATATACTGTGATACAGTACTCAGAACCCAGGGGACAGCCTGTAATATACTGTGATACCGTACTCTGAACCCAGGGGACAGCTTATAATATGCTGTGATACAGTACTCTGAACCCAGGGGACAGCCTATAAGATGCTGTGATACAGTACTCTGAACCCAGGGGACAGCCTATAATATGCTGCGATACAGTACTCTGAACCCAGGGGACAGCCTATAATATGCTGTGATACAGTACTCTGAACCCAGGGGACAGCCTATAATATGCTGTGATACAGTACTCTGAACCCAGGGGACAGCCTATAATATGCTGTGATACAGTACTCTGAACCCAGGGGACAACCTATAAGATGCTGTGATACCGTACTCTGAACCCAGGACACAGCCTATAATATGCTGCGATACCGTACTCTGAATCCAGGGGACAGCCTATAAGATGCTGTGATACAGTACTCAGAACCCAGGGGACAGCCTATAAGATGCTGTGATACAGTACTCTGAACCCAGGGGACAGCCTATAAGATGCTGTGATACAGTACTCAGAACCCAGGGGACAGCCTATAATATGCTGCGATACCGTACTCTGAACCCAGGGGACAGCCTATAATATGCTGTGATACCGTACTCTGAACCCAGGGGACAGCCTATAGTATGCTGTGATACAGTACTCTGAACCCAGTGGACAGCTTATAATATGCTGTGATACCGTACTCTGAACCCAGGGGACAGCTTATAATATGCTGTGATACCGTACTCTGAACCCAGGGGACAGCTTATAATATGCTGTGATACAGTACTCTGAACCCAGGGGACAACCTATAAGATGCTGTGATACCGTACTCTGAACCCAGGGGACAGCCTATAAGATGCTGTGATACCGTACACTGAACCCAGGGGACAGCCTATAATATGCTGCGATACCGTACTCTGAACCCAGGGGACAGCCTATAAGATGCTGTGATACAGTACTCAGAACCCAGGGGACAGCCTATAAGATGCTGTGATACAGTACTCTGAACCCAGGGGACAGCCTATAAGATGCTGTGATACCGTACTCTGAACCCAGGGGACAGCCTATAGTATGCTGTGATACAGTACTCTGAACCCAGTGGACAGCTTATAATATGCTGTGATACCGTACTCTGAACCCAGGGGACAGCTTATAATATGCTGTGATACAGTACTCTGAACCCAGGGGACAGCCTATAATATGCTGTGATACAGTACTCTGAACCCAGGGGACAACCTATAAGATGCTGTGATACCGTACTCTGAACCCAGGGGACAGCTTATAATATGCTGTGATACAGTACTCTGAACCCAGGGGACAGCCTATAATATGCTGTGATACAGTACTCTGAACCCAGGGGACAACCTATAAGATGCTGTGATACCGTACTCTGAACCCAGGGGACAGCCTATAATATGCTGCGATACCGTACTCTGAACCCAGGGGACAGCCTATAAGATGCTGTGATACAGTACTCAGAACCCATGGGACAGCCTATAATATGCTGCGATACCGTACTCTGAACCCAGGGGACAGCCTATAATATGCTGTGATACCGTACTCTGAACCCAGGGGACAGCCTGTAGTATGCTGTGATACAGTACTCTGAACCCAGTGGACAGCTTATAATATGCTGTGATACCGTACTCTGAACCCAGGGGACAGCTTATAATATGCTGTGATACCGTACTCTGAACCCAGGGGACAGCTTATAATATGCTGTGATACCGTACTCTGAACCCAGGGGACAGCTTATAATATGCTGTGATACAGTACTCTGAACCCAGGGGACAACCTATAAGATGCTGTGATACCGTACTCTGAACCCAGGGGACAGCCTATAGTATGCTGTGATACAGTACTCTGAACCCAGTGGACAGCTTATAATATGCTGTGATACCGTACTCTGAACCCAGGGGACAGCTTATAATATGCTGTGATACAGTACTCTGAACCCAGGGGACAGCCTATAATATGCTGTGATACAGTACTCTGAACCCAGGGGACAACCTGTAAGATGCTGTGATACCGTACTCTGAACCCAGGGGACAGCCTATAGTATGCTGTGATACAGTACTCTGAACCCAGGGGACAACCTGTAAGATGCTGTGATACCGTACTCTGAACCCAGGGGACAGCCTATAAGATGCTGTGATACAGTACTCTGAACCCAGGGGACAGCCTATAAGATGCTGTGATACCGTACTCTGAACCCAGGGGACAGCCTATAATATGCTGCGATACCGTACTCTGAACCCAGGGGACAGCCTATAAGATGCTGTGATTCAGAACCCAGGGGACAGCCTATAAGATGCTGTGATACAGTACTCAGAACCCAGGGGACAGCCTATAATATGCTGCGATACCGTACTCTGAACCCAGGGGACAGCCTATAAGATGCTGTGATACAGTACTCAGAACCCAGGGGACAGCCTATAATATGCTGTGATACAGTACTCTGAACCCAGTGGACAGCCTATAAGATGCTGTGATACCGTACTCTGAACCCAGGGGACAGCCTATAATATGCTGCGATACCGTACTCTGAACCCAGGGGACAGCCTATAAGATGCTGTGATTCAGAACCCAGGGGACAGCCTATAAGATGCTGTGATACAGTACTCAGAACCCAGGGGACAGCCTATAATATGCTGCGATACCGTACTCTGAACCCAGGGGACAGCCTATAAGATGCTGTGATACAGTACTCAGAACCCAGGGGACAGCCTATAATATGCTGTGATACAGTACTCTGAACCCAGTGGACAGCCTATAAGATGCTGTGATACCGTACTCTGAACCCAGGGGACAGCCTATAATATGCTGCGATACCGTACTCTGAACCCAGGGGACAGCCTATAAGATGCTGTGATTCAGAACCCAGGGGACAGCCTATAAGATGCTGTGATACAGTACTCAGAACCCAGGGGACAGCCTATAATATGCTGCGATACCGTACTCTGAACCCAGGGGACAGCCTATAAGATGCTGTGATACAGTACTCAGAACCCATGGGACAGCCTATAATATGCTGCGATACCGTACTCTGAACCCAGGGGACAGCCTATAATATGCTGTGATACCGTACTCTGAACCCAGGGGACAGCCTGTAGTATGCTGTGATACAGTACTCTGAACCCAGTGGACAGCTTATAATATGCTGTGATACCGTACTCTGAACCCAGGGGACAGCTTATAATATGCTGTGATACCGTACTCTGAACCCAGGGGACAGCTTATAATATGCTGTGATACCGTACTCTGAACCCAGGGGACAGCTTATAATATGCTGTGATACAATATTTGGCCCTTTGCCTCTTTAACACATGCACATTCATGGGAAATGCAGTGAGCATGAGACAGTGAGCATGAGAAATAAAAAGAAAGTTAAACCCAGACACATCTTTTCTCATACAGCAGATCATTATATTCCGTCAAGATCATTTCTGTGCCGGTTTTGTAAAAACACAGTTAAGATTTTTAGATAAATTACTTATTCAGTTGTTGAGCAGTGAAGTCATGTGTCAGCGCCATGGTTACATTTGTCAGCGCCATGGTTACATTTGTCAGGGCCATGGTTACATTTGTCAGGGCCATGGTTACATTTGTCAGCGCCATGGTTACATTTGTCTGCGGCATGGTTACATTTGTTAGCGCCATGGTTACATTTGTCAGCGCCATGGTTACATTTGTCAGGGCCATGGTTACATTTGTCAGCGCCATGGTTACATTTGTCAGGGGCATGGTTACATTTGTCAGCGCCATGCTTACATTTGTCAGCGCCATGGTTACATTTGTCAGGGGCATGGT
Source organism: Salvelinus alpinus (assembly GCF_045679555.1). Classification (NCBI taxonomy): domain Eukaryota; kingdom Metazoa; phylum Chordata; class Actinopteri; order Salmoniformes; family Salmonidae; genus Salvelinus; species Salvelinus alpinus. The sequence continues at coordinate 13,121,808 of NC_092095.1, forward strand.
TACATTTGTCAGCGCCATGGTTACATTTGTCAGGGGCATGGTTACATTTGTCAGGGCCATGGTTACATTTGTCAGCGCCATGGTTACATTTGTCAGGGGCATGGTTATATTTGTCAGCGCCATGCTTACATTTGTCAGGGCCATGGTTACATTTGTCAGCGCCATGGTTACATTTGTCAGCGCCATGGTTACATTTGTCAGCGCCATGGTTACATTTGTCAGGGCCATGGTTACATTTGTCAGCGCCATGGTTACATTTGTCAGGGCCATTGTTACATTTGTCAGGGCCATGGTTACATTTGTCAGCGCCATGGTTACATTTGTCAGGGCCATGGTTACATTTGTCAGCGCCATGGTTACATTTGTCAGGGCCATGGTTACATTTGTCAGGGCCATGGTTACATTTGTCAGCGCCATGGTTACATTTGTCAGCGCCATGGTGACATTTGTCAGAGCCATGGTTACATTTGTCAGCGCCATGGTTACATTTGTCAGCGCCATGGTTACATTTGTCAGGGGCATGGTTACATTTGTCAGGGCCATGGTTACATTTGTCAGCGCCATGGTTACATTTGTCAGGGCCATGGTTACATTTGTCAGGGCCATGGTTACATTTGTCAGGGCCATGGTTACATTTGTCAGGGCCATGGTTACATTTGTCAGGGGCATGGTTACATTTGTCAGCGCCATGGTTACATTTGTCAGCGCCATGGTTACATTTGTCAGGGGCATGGTTATATTTGTCAGGGGCATGGTTATATTTGTCAGGGGCATGGTTACATTTGTCAGGGGCATGGTTACATTTGTCAGGGGCATGGTTACATTTGTCAGGGGCATGGTTACATTTGTCAGGGGCATGGTTACATTTGTCAGGGGCATGGTTACATTTGTCAGGGCCATGGTTACATTTGTCAGGGGCATGGTTACATTTGTCAGGGGCATGGTTACATTTGTCAGGGCCATGGTTACATTTGTCAGGGGCATGGTTACATTTGTCAGGGCCATGGTTACATTTGTCAGCGCCATGCATTATAACTGTGTGGCCTGCCATGCGTTGACCCTATCAGGGTGGCTGCAGAGTGGTTGATCAACAACATTCACTCTGCGGGTGATTGTGTTGTGATTGTCAGTGACTCTTCACAACATTTTAGACCATCAGAGGTCCATTCTGCCATTTTGGGAGTAAAGGACAGATACATAAATCTTCAATTCCACAAACCAATTTGTAACTTTACTTGACAGTATGCAATAACTCTTGGTTTGGAACATGTCACCTTCTTGCAGAGACACACCATGCATTGTAAAGGGGTTGCCAACCTGCCATGAATTTGACTGTAACTTAATGGCAGCTAGTGGCAAGTAAGTTACTGTGAATTTACGGTATGATACTGTATTCTTTGTTGTAGATTACAGTACCATCAGAAATATAGCAATTATTTCACCGCCCACACAATTTTTTCCCACAATGCACCACCATTTAAAGTATGCTGCAAAAAACTAGTTCATATTGTTTTACAGTTGATAATACACTAACTATGTAAATTACAGACATCCTTTATAGTGTGGAAAGACAATGCTGGCAGTGGACACCAGCCTTCAACATTTGAAGTTAGTTGACAAAATATTTGCTTAGGACCTAAGGGGATCCATTTCATTCATCATTACCTTCTCAGTTTCTGTCAAAATCACAGAGTTTAGCCAGTAGTCTAACATAGTCCGTTAGTTAAATAACTGTACTTTAAATACTCATTTTACATGGCCCTTTACAAATGCTGTTTCCCTTATCTCAAACCACAAGCCCCATATTATTTTAAGCCTGTGTGTTAATTGAATCCATAAAAGTATTCATCTTTGAAATGAAGAATACATTCCACCTCGCTTTTCCCCCCAAGCAAATGTATGAACGAGATTTAGAGACGTTCCAACTGTTTTTCTTCTCAGAACTATTATGAATGAGCTGTGTGGAAAAGATGATATTACTGAGAACCTCTATGAAAGGCTATGTATGGATTATCTATCTATTTATCTGTCTGTCTGTCTACATATCTGTCTGTCTGTCTACATATATGTCTGTCTGTCTACATATCTGTCTACATATCTGTCTACATATCTATCTGTCTGTCTACATATCTATCTATCTATCTATCTATCTATCTATCTATCTATCTATCTATCTATCTATCTACATATCTACATATCTATCTGTCTATCTATCTATCTATCTATCTATCTATCTATCTATCTATCTATCTATCTATCTATCTATCTATCTATCTATCTATCTATCTATCTATCTATCTATCTATCTATCTATCTATCTATCTATCTATCTACATATCTATCTATCTGTCCATCTACAGTGGGGAGAACAAGTATTTGATACACTGCCGATTTTGCAGGTTTTCCTACTTTACAAAGCATGTAGAGGTCTGTAATTTTTATCATAGGTACACTTCAACTGTGAGAGACGGAATCTAAAACAAAAATCCAGAAAATCACATTGTATGATTTTTAAGTAATTAATTAGCATTTTATTGCATGACATCTCCTTGTTCGGGCGGTGCTCGGCGATCGACGTCACCGGTCTTCTAGCCATCATTGATCTATGTTTCATTTTCCATTGGTTTTGTCTGGTCTTCTTACACACCTGGTTCCAATCCCATTCATGAATTGCTGTGTATTTAACCCTCTGTTTTCCATCATGTCCTTGTCAGAGATTGTTTAATGTTATGTTCATGTTTTATGGATTGGTGTGCGACGGGTTCTTATACCCACATTTATTTTATTATGGACTTTGGTTTTGGAGTTTGTTTTAATTTATTAAAATACTCCATTTATACCAAGTTTAATTCCGCTGCGCTTGACTTCCCTGCCACCTACATACACGACGTGACAAGCAATTACAGTTGCAAGTCTCTTGGGGCATGTCTCTATTAGCTTGGCACATCTAGCCACTGGGTTTTTTGCCCATTATTCAAGGAAAAACTGCTCCAGCTCCTTCAAGTTGGATGGGTCCCGCTGGTGTACAGCAATCTTTAAGTCATACCACAGATTCTCAATTGGAATGAGGTCTGGGCTTTGACTGGGTCATTCCAAGACATTTAAATGTTTCCCCTTAATTAAACCTTTTGAGTGTTGCTTTAGCAGTTTGCTTAGGGTCATTGTCCTGCTGGAAGGTGTACCTCCGTCCCAGTCTCAAATCTCTGGAAGACTGAAACAGGTTTCCCACAAGAATTTCCCTGTATTTAGCGCCATCCATCATTCCTTCAATTCTGACCAGTTTCCCAGTCCCTGCTGATGAAAAACATCCCCACAGCATGATGCTGTCACCACCGTGCTTCACTGTGGGGATGGTGTTCTCAGGGTGATGAGAGGTGTTGGATTTACGCCAGACGTAGCGTTTTCCTTGATGGCCAAACAGCTCAATTTTAGTCTCATCTGACCAGAGTAGCTTCTTCCATATGTTTGGGGAGTCTCTCACATGCCTTTTGGTGAACACCAAACATGTTTGCAAAAAAATTCTGTACACTCTTCCATAAAGTCCAGCTCTGTGGAGTGTATGACATAAAGTGGTCCTATGGACTGATACTCTAATCTCCGCTGTGGAGCTTTGCAGCTAATTCAGGGTTATCTTTGGTCTATTTGTTGCCTCTGATTAACGCCCTCCTTGCCTGGTCCGTGAGTTTTGGTGGGCAGCCATCTCTTGGAAGGTTTGTTGTGGTGCCATATTCTTTCCTTTGTTTATGATGGATTTAATGGTGTTCTGTGGGATGTTCAGAGTTTCTGAAATGTTTCATAACCCAACCCTGATCTGTACTTCTCCACACCTTTGTCCCTGACTTGTTTGGAGAGCTCCTTGGTCTTCATATTGCTCATTGCTTGGTGGTGTCCCTTGCTTAGTGGTGTTTGAGTTAGAGTTGATTTTATTTTTACAGGGACAGTGCACATTAATCAACGTTTCAGTAAAAGTGCCGGTTTTAGCAAGCCGGCTAATTTTCAACCGCAGTCCCTTGGCAGGTTATTAAAAACAAGTACAATATAGACAATCATTGAGCAGTGAGCACACGCAGAGCAACATAGGACAAGCAAGACATAGCACACAGACAGAGCAACATAGGACAAGCAAGACGTAGCATACAGACAGAGCAACATAGAACAAAAAGCAGCAAGACAAAATTCATAAAAGCAACAAAGTGTTTCCACACCTCACAAGCTACAGACAACAGACAACATGGAAAGCGACAATACACAGCTAGGGATTATGTTCACAAATCTGATTGACCTTTAGCCATGTCTTCATGCATTTTGTGAAAGTGTGATATGTGGTGCAGTTATGTGTGTCTGATGGCAGTGTATTCCAGACATGGGAAGCTCTCACAGAGAAAGTGGATTTACTAAAGGTGCTTTTCCTTAAGGGAACTATACAGTCACCTCTCATGGCTGCCATATGTTTGTGTTTTCTGTTGAACAAAAGTACTGAGTGGAGGGGGAGCCAGGCCATTTAGGATCTTGAATACAAGACAAGATGTATTGCACAAGATTTTCCCAACTCAGGAGCTCATGCTATCTGAGGATGTAACAGTGATGATGGCTATTGGGCTTCCTATCAAGCACTTTGAGAGCCTGTTTGTAGACAGACTGAATAGGTTGTAATGTTGTACAGCAAGCGTGGGCCCAACTAGTCAAGCAGTATGTTAAGTGGGGGAGTATCATAGATTTGAAGTACAGTTTTGCTACCTCTGTAGTCAAACAATTTCATATATATCGGAAATTAGCTTGGTTGAATTTGGTTATTTGAACTATCTTTTTCACATGCCTTTTAAAAGAGAGGTTGGAATCAGGTATGATGTCAAGGTACTTAAAATCAGATACCACCTGGAGCTTCTCCCCTGCCACATAGACATCTGTCTCAGTAGCATCTGTTGCCCTCTTTGTGAAGAACATGCAAACAGTTTTTTTCACATTGAGATGCAAACACGAGTCACTGAGCCACTTTGTAACCTGGGCCATTACAGTAGTGAGTTCTTGTGCAGCTTGTTGTTTGCTCTTTGCATGCACATATATCACTGTATCATCTGCATACATTTGAATTTCAGACCCAGTACAGACAGAAGGCAGATCATTAATGTACAGGCTGAACAGGAGGGGCCCCAGTATTGACCCTTGGTGCACGCCCATATCATAGCTAAGAGTGGGCGACAGCTCATTGCTCACTCTGACACACTGAGTTCTGCCTTCAAGGTATGATTTCATCCATCTCAAGGCATCGGGGGAAAAGTTGAACTTGGACAATTTTGTGATGAGAATCTCATGGTTAACAGTATCAAAAGCCTTCCTTAGGTCCAGAAACAAAGCCCCAACAATGCCCCCTTTGTCCATCTTGGACTTCACATTTTCCAGAAGAAAGCAGTTGGCCGTTTCTGTGGAGTGTTTCGCTCTGAAGCCAAACTGCATGGAGTGTAATGTGAAGGGGCTGTTGTTGAGGTGGGCAATCAGTTGTTCTGCTACACACTTTTCAACAACCTTTGACACCACAGGTAGTATACTAATGGGGCTGTAGTTACTCACGTCAGCAGGGTCTCCTGATTTAAAGATTGCCGTCATTATGGCCGATTTCCATACCCTTGGAAACACCCAGAGACCAATAGATGTGTTGGTGGCCTTAGTAATGGTGACTCTTTGTAGTTTTTAAGAAAGGTACAGTCAGCCCAAACACATATTTGGCTTTAGAGTTCTTTAGTGAGCTAATCACCTTGTTCACCTTTGACTCAGAAACCTCCCTTATGATGAAGACAGGTTGAGCGTCATTCACTAGCACTGAGCCCAAGAAACCAGTGGAGGGGTTCTGTGTCAGTACCCTGACAGAGTCAATAAAGTAGGAATTGAAGGCTATTGCTATTTCGACTGCATCCTGTGTTAGATTGTTATTCACCATGATTTCTAGTCTTTTTGCAGTGTTACTATGGTCTTTACCTGTTGCAGACTCTGGGGCATTTCAGATCATGTGACACTGAGATTGCCAACAGGTGGACTTCTGAAGGTAATTGGTTGCACCAGATCTTATTTAGGGGCTTTATAGCAAAGGGGGTGAGCACATATGCACACACCACTTTTCCATTTTACATTTTTCATCATTTTTTGAAATAAGTTCTTTTTTCATTTCACTTCACCAATTTGGTCTATTTTGTGTATGTCCACACAACATTGGAAAAACGCAAGGGGAGTGAATACTTTTGCAAGGCACTGTATCTATCTATTTCTCTGTATGTCTGTCTGTCTACATATCTGTCTATTCATCTGTATGTCTGTCTCTCTATGTATCTGTATATTTATCTGTATGTCTGTCTGTCTACGTATCTATCTACCTATTTATCTGTCACTCTATCATCTGACAATGACTTCTTCGAAATTGGTTGGGAAAGATCTCGAAATTAATTTGTTCACAACATTCTGATTAATTTGTTCACAACATTCTAATTAATTTGTTCACAACATTCTGATTAATTTGTTCACAACATTCTAATTAATTTGTTCACAACATTCTGATTAATTTGTTCACAACATTCTAATTAATTTGTTCACAACATTCTGATTAATTTGTTCACAACATTCTAATTAATTTGTTCACAACATTCTGATTTTTAGCATACAGGGTTTGCCTTTCCTGCCTAATAAATGTATCCAATAAAAAAAGAAGTCTGCATGTGAGATGACAACATTTTAAAATTAATCTTGGCAATATCACTTTAGCGTTAAAACACAATTTAGGATTTAAATGCAGTGTATATAAATGCATATATATATCCTGAGGTATACAGAATGGTGTCATCTGCATAGAGGTGGATCAGAGAATAACCAGCAGCAAGAGCGACATCATTGATGTATACAAAGAAGAGAGTCGGCCCGAGAATTGAACCCCGTGGCACCAAAATAGAGACAGCCAGATGTCCGGACAACAGGCCCTCCGATTTAACACACTGAACTCTATCAGAGAAGTAGATGATGAAACAGGCAAGGCAATCATTTGAGAAACCAAGGCTGTTGAGTCTGCCAATAAGAATGTGGTGATAGACAGAGTCGAAAACCTTGGCCAGGTCGATGAATACGGCTGCACAGTAATGTCTCTTATCGATGGCGGTTATGATTTCATTTAGGACCTTGAGCGTGGCTGAGGTGCACCCATGACCAGCTCTGAAACCAGATTGCATAGCGGAGATGGTACGGTGGGATTCGAAATGGTTGGTAATCTGTTTGTTAACTTGGCTTTCGAATACCTTAGAAAGGCAAGGCAGGATAGTAAAAGGTCTGCAGCAGTTTGCGTCTGGAGTGTCTCCCCCTTTGAAGAGGGGGATGACCGTGGCAGCTTTCCAATCTTTGGGAATCTCAGACGATATAAAAGAGATGTTGAACAGGCTAGTAATAGGGGTTGCAACAATTTCAGCAGATCATTTTAGAAAGAGAGGGTTCAGATTGTCTAGCCCGGCTGATATGTAGGGGGCCAGATTTTGCAGCTCTTTCAGAACATCAGCTATCTGGATTTGGGTGAAGGAGAAATGGGGAGGCTTGGGCGAGTTGCTGTGGGGGGTGCATGGCTGTTGGCCGGGGTTGGGGTAGCCAGGTGGAAAGCATGGCCAGCGGTAGAAAAATGCTTATTGAAATTCTCATTTGTCGTGGATCTATCGGTGGTGACACTGTTTCCGAGCCTCAGTGCAGTGGGCAGCTGGGAGGAGGTGCTCTTATTCTCAATGGATTATTACAGTGTCCTAGAACTTTTTTGAGTTTGTGCTACAGGAAGCAAATTTCTGCTTGAAAAAGCTAGCCTTAGCTTTTCTAGTCTGTTTTAGCTTCCTCGTGCGCTGACTCCAGGCAGTTAGCCTGTGTATATTGGTTTCTAGCTTCCCTGAAAAGTTGCATATCACGGTGGCTATTCGATGCTAATGCAGAACGCCACAGGATGTTTTTGTGCTGGTCAAGGGCAGACAGGTCTGGAGTGAACCAAGGGCTATATCTGTTCCTGGTTCTACATTTTTTGAACGGGGCATGCTTATTTAAGATGGTGAAGAAGGCACTTTTAAAGAATAACCAGGCATCCTCTACTGATGGGATGAGGTCAATATCCTTCCAGGATACCCGGGCCAGGTAGATTAGAAAGGCCTGCTCACTGAAGTGTTTTAGGGAGCATTTGACAGTGATGAGGGGTGGTTGTTTGACCGCAGACCCATTACGGATGCAGGCAATGAGGCAGTGATCGCTGAGATCTTGGTTGAAAACAGCAGGGGTATATTTGGAGGGCAAGTTAGTTAGGATGATATCTATGAGGGTGTCCGTGTTACTGATTTGGGGTTGTACCTGGTGGGTTCATTGAAAATTTGTGTGAGATTGAGGGCATCAAGCTTAGATTGTAGGATGGCCGGGGTGTTAAGCATGTCCCAGTTTAGGTCACCTAGCATCTCGAGCTCTGAAGATAGATGGGGGGCAATCAATTCACATATGGTGTCCAGGGCACAGCTGGGGGCAGAGGGTGGTCTATAGCAAGCGGCAACGGTGAGAGACTTGTTCCTGGAAAGGTGGATTTTTAAAAGTAGAAGCTCGAATTGTTTGGGTACGGACCTGGATAGTAAGACAGAACTCTGCAGGCTATCTCTACAGTAGATTGCAACACCGCCCCCTTTGGCAGTGCTATCTCGGCGGAAAATGTCATAGTTAGGGATGGAAAGGTCAGGGTTTTTGGTGGTCTAACCTAAGCCAGGATTCAGACACGGCTGGGACATCCGGGTTGGCAGATTGTGCTAAAGCAGTGAATAAAAGAAACTTAGGGACGAGGCTTCTAATGTTAACATGCATGAAACCAAGGCTTTTACGGTTACAGAAGTCAACAAATGAGAGCACCTGGGGAGTAGGAGTGGAGCTTGGCACTGCAGGGCCTGGATTCACCTCTACATCACCAGAGGAACAGAGGAGGAGTAGGATAAGGGTACGGTTAAAGGCTATCAGAACTCGTCGTCTAGCACGTTCGGAACAGAGAGTAAAAGGAGCAGGTTTCTGGGTGCGATAGAATAGATTCAAGGCATAATGTACAGACAAATGTATGTTAGGATGTGAGTACATTGGAGGTAACCCTAGGCATTGAGTAATGATGAGAGAGATATTGTCTCTAGAGACGTTTAAACCAGGTGATGTCACCTTATATGTGGAAGGTGGAACTAAATGGTTGGTTAAGGCATATTGAGCAGGGCTAGAGGCTCTACAGTGAAATAAGACAATAATCACGAACCAGGACAGTAATGGACAAGGCATATTGATGTTAGGGAGATGCATGCGTAGCCGAGTGATCATAGGGGTCCAGTGAGTGGTTGGGCTGGCTGGATACACGGCGATTCAGACAGCTAGCAGGCCGGGGCAAGCAAGCTAGCAGAAGGGCCTTAGATGGACGTGGCGATGGAGGAAAGTCTGTTTTAGCTTCCTCGTGCGCTGATGTCGATCGACCAGTCATGATGGATTAGTAGGGCTCCGAGTAGCAGAGGGGTCCAAGTCCAATTGGCAATAGAGGTATAGTGGCCCAAGAAATTGGCCGATGGGCCTATTCAGCTAACAGTCCAATATGCTCTAGACAGCTAGCGGGCCGCGGCTAGCAGGCTTTCTCTGTCAACTGTGGGAACTTACATAGACAGATGTGTGCTTTTCCAAATAATGTCCAATCAGTTGAATTCACAACAAGTGGACTCCAATCAATTTGTAAAAACATCTCAAGAATGATCAATGGAAACAGGATGCACCTGAGCTCAATTTTGAGTCTCATATAAAAGGGTCTGAATAATTATGTAAATAAGATATTTCTGTTTTTTATTAGTAATACATTTGCAAACATTTCTACAAACCTGTTTTTACTTTGTCATTATGGGGTATTCTTTGTAGATTGATGAGGAAAACAATTAATTCAATCCATTTTAGAATAAGGCTGCAACGAAACAAAATGTGGAAGAGTCAAGGGGTCTGAATACTTTCCGAATGCACCGTATGTACTGTATACTTACTTGTGTTCAATTAACTAAATCATCCAGATGACAATAGTCAATGCCTTTCGCAGCTTCAATTGTGTTTATTTATCAACAAATGCACACAGAAATCAAGTGTGAGTGATGCTGTCATAGTATGGCAGCTGATATTCAATAGATCTCCTCTGCTTTTATTCAAAGTGAGATTAGAATCATGTCAGTCAGGCAGAACAGTTGTTTTAACAAAGGACGATGAAGCTGGTGAAGTAAGTCCAATAAGCTTATCCTCCTGTCTTAGCTTCCACACTGGATATTTGGAAGCTTGGTTGTATAGAGCTCGATTGTATAGTGCACTCTGCTTTTAAATGTAGAATTAGAAATTTGACATCATCATATACAGGGTCGACTTCCTACTTAGAAAAATCTACAATTACCAAATATAAATCTACTAAGACGTTCACAATATACCTCAAAGGAGAGCACAAATTGGGAGAGTTAATAGTGGCAGTCTTTTGACATCTTGGCAGATTTCTACTATCTTGCAATTGATGTCTGTAAACAGGAAGTTTAATAAATTGGCTACATTCCTTTAAATTGACAATTCTGTGAGCTGTCTTGTACAAATGTTTAATTGACACAATCAATACCTGTTAGCAAAGGTGTCGGCCAGAGATGACGTACAGGAACATGCAGGGATTTGTAGTTTTGCATGAAGTCTACTTTGTTGCTAATTGTCATTTTCAAATGAGTGCCAAACATATTGATAAAAGTCACCTTGTCTGAGAGAGATTTACAGGGTTATCAAAACGTCACGAAACACAGCCCTTAGTTTAAGTGTTTCTAAAATCCCCTATGGGAAAAATGAATGTTGGAAAAACAAATGGAAACATTTCCCTGTTTGACCGCTAGGTTTCATGGGTATTATGACACTTCCACTGTGGGGCTCTATTGATAAGCCTTTTAGAGTCATGAAATACCCTCAGCCCAATCACTACTTCATTATTTTTCCAAACTTGGGCAGCATGTAGCCTAGCGATTAGAGCGTTGGGACAGTAATCTAAAGGTTGCTTGTTCAAATCCCCGGTGTGGGGGGGGGGTAGCTTGTTTGAATCTGTGAGCTGTTTTGCCTTTGAGCAAAACAATAACAACTGCTCCCTGGGTGCTGATGACTTTGATTAAGGCGTCCCCTGCACATCTCTGATTCAGAAGGGTTAGGTGAAATACATTCAGTTGTGCAACTGACTAGGTATACCCTTCCCCAAACTCTGTCCTCAAAAAGCTAGGAGTTTATGTGGAGGATTGATGTATTAAAAAACACCACCAGAGTGAACAACACTATCCTAAAACAAACAATGTATCTATAGGCCTCTCCAAGGATGATCTCAAACACATCATACCATATTAAATGTGTCAGTGAAGATGATTGGCTGTAGTTTTGCAGTGCATGCTGCATCTCTGTACTGGAGAGACGGCAGTTTGAGGAGAGAGCGACTCCACTGATGCCAGGCGGCAGATGCTGTGGTGAGGTCAGATACATTAACCTGGCCGTCTCACCTAACTACGATACTTATTTAGGCTGTCTGTCAGCCAGGGCACTGTGTTTGGGAAACAAACCTATTGTCATGTACAGCACTGTGCACAGGCATGTATTATTCAAAATATCTCTGTCTACCTCTTTCTTTCTGTCTCCACCTCTTTATCTCTGTCTACCTCTTTCTCTCTGTCTCTACCTCTTGCTCCCTGTCTCTACCTCTTTATCTCTGTCTCTACCTCTTTATCGCTTTCTCTACCTCTTTCTCTCTGTCGCTACCTCTTGCTCCCTGTCTCTACCTCTTTATCTCTGTCTCTACCTCTTTATCGCTCTCTCTACCTCTTTATCGCTTTCTCTACCTCTTTCTCTCTGTCTCTACCTCTTTCTCTCTGTCTCTACCTCTTGCTCCCTGTCTCTACCTCTTTCTCCCTGTCTCTACCTCTTTCTCTCTGTCTCTACCTCGCTCTCTCTGTCTCTACCTCGCTCTCTCTGTCTCTACCTCTTGCTCCCTGTCTAATCTCTTTCTCCGTCTCTACCTCTTTCTCCATCTCTACCTCTTTCTCCGTCTCTACCTCTTTCTCTCTGTCTCTTCCTCTTTCTTCGTCTCTACCTCTTTCTCCCTGTCTCTACCTATTTCTCTCTGTCTCTACCTCTTTCTCCCTGTGTCTACCTCGCTCTCTCTGTCTACCTCTTTCTCTCTGTCTCTACCTCTTGCTCCCTGTCTAACCTCTTTCTCTCTGTCTCTACCTCTTGCTCTCTGTCTAATCTCTTTCTCTCTGTCTCTACCTCTTTCTCCGTCTCTACCTCTTTATCTCTTTCTCTACCTCTTTCTCTCTGTCTCTACCTATTTCTCTCTGTCTCTACCTCTTTCTCCCTGTGTCTACCTCGCTCTCTCTGTCTACCTCTTTCTCTCTGTCTCTACCTCTTGCTCCCTGTCTAACCTCTTTCTCTCTGTCTCTACCTCTTGCTCCCTGTCTAATCTCTTTCTCTCTGTCTCTACCTCTTTCTCCGTCTCTACCTCTTTATCTCTTTCTCTACCTCTTTCTCTCTGTCTCTACCTCTTTCTCCCTGTGTCTACCTCGCTCTCTCTGTCTACCTCTGTCTCTCTGTCTCTACCTCTTGCTCCCTGTCTAACCTCTTTCTCTCTGTCTCTACCTCTTGCTCCCTGTCTAATCTCTTTCTCTCTGTCTCTACCTCTTTCTCCGTCTCTACCTCTTTATATCTTTCTCTACCTCTTTCTCTCTGTCTCTACCTCTTTATCTCTTTCTCTACCTCTTTCTCTCTGTCTCTACCTCTTTCTCTCTGTCTCTACCTCTTTCTCTTTTTCTCTACTTCTTTCTCTACCTCTTTTTCTCTGTCTCTACCTCTTTCTCCATCTCTACCTCATTCTCTCTGTCTCTACCTCTTTCTCTCTGTCTCTACCTCTTTCTCTCTGTCTCTACCTCTTTCTCCGTCTCTACCTCGTTCTCCCCGTCTCTACCTCTTTCTCTCTGTCTCTACCTCTTTCTCCCTGTCTCTCTAGCGCAGGAGTCTGTAACCTTTTCTAGCATGCTACTTTAAAAATATGAAACCTAGCGAGCTGCTAATTTATTTTGCTTTCAAATAGGCACATTCTTTTCTCCCCTGCCACTCTTCTCCAGGTCTTTGCTGTAAAATATGTTTACTGTCAATATACCTTGTAACAAAGTGGTTAATCAACAACTCGAATGGGGGCCCTATGAAATAAAATCAATTGTATTTTTCGGTGTTGATTTTTTCTGTCTGTTTTCATAATTACAATTATTTATAGAGAAACATGTACAGTTTCGTCTCACCTAACTACAGCCGTCTCACCTAACTACGATACTTATTTAATTTGTATTTAATTTTTTTTACAAATCAATTATTAAAAATGATAAGTTGAAATGTTTTGAGTCAATAAGTATTCAATCCATTTGTTATGACAAGCCTAAATAAGTTCAGGAGTAAAAAGGTGCTTAAGTCACATAATAAGTTGCATGGACTCACTCTGTGTGCAATAGTAGGGTTTAACATGATTTCTCAATGACTACCTAGTCTCTGTACTCCACACATACAATTATCTGTCAAGTCCATCAGTCGAGCAGTACATTTCAAACACAGACACAACCACAAAGATGAGGGAGATTTTCCAGCTCCTAGCAAAGAAGGGTTTCTTTTGGTCGATGAGTGCAGATTAAAAAAGCTGACATTGAATATCCCTTTGAGCATAGTGTAGTTATCAATTACACTTTGGATGGTGTATCAATGTCCCCAGTCACTACAGAGATAAAGGCGTCCTTCCTAACTCAGTTTCCTGGAGAGGAAGGACACCTCTAAGTGATTTCATCATGAGGTCAATGTTGACTGAGGATGGATCAACAACATTGTAGTAACTCCACAATACTAACCTAAATGACAGAGTGAAAAGAAGGAAGCCTCTACAGAATAAAAATATTCCAAAATATGCATCCTGTTTGCAATAAGGCACTAATGTAAAACTGCATGTGCAAAAATATGGCAAAGCCATTAACTTTTTGTCCTGTCTACAAAGTGTTATGTTTTGTGTAAATCCAACACAATACATCACTGAGTACTACTCTTCATATTTTCAAGCATGGTCGTGGCTACATCCTGTTATGGGTATGCTTGTCATCGGCAAGGACTAGTTTTTAGGATAAAAATGTATTTAATAGAGCTAAGCACAGGCAAAATCTTAAAGGAAAACGTGGTTTAGTCTGCTTTCCACCAGACACTGGAATTCACCTTTCAGCAGGACTTTAACCGAAAACACAAGGACAAATATACACTTGAGTTGCTTAGCAAGATGACATTAAATGTTCCTGAGTGGCCGAGTTACAGATTTGATTGAAATTGGCTTGAAAATCTTTGGAAAGACTTGAAAATGACTGTCTAGCAATGATCAACAACCAACTTGACAGAATTTTATGTTTTTATTTACTAATATTAGAATTTTTTCTGCTACTTTGACGTTGCAAATGTCGTGTCTTTGGCTATGCCGGATTAATTGTTATGACATGCTATTCTATAAAATACTTTCTCCGTAATTAATATCACCTGATTGAGCTAATCGGGTAAATGTAATTAACTAGAGAGTCGGGCACCACAAAATAATATTTATAGAGCAGTTATCTTCCGAATAAACTCTTAAAGATTTAGCAATATTTTACATCAATAGCAGTCAACGTCAATCGTCATCTTACTTCAGTCTCATCTGAAAGTTGTAAATTCTTGGTTATCTGCAAGAATCCTGGCTAACAAGTTGAATCAGCAATACAAAATTGGGTTTAATTACTTATTTACTAAATACCTAACTAATCACACAGAATCACACATACACAATTAAATCATAACTTGATTACAAATTGCCGTCATAAAGGAAAATGTCCCTAGCGGGCAGAACAGATATGACAGCTTGTTACACAAAGGAAAGGGGGCTGGGTTTTAGTGAGAGAGCGGGAGACTGGCACAGAGGCGAAGCTGTGCTATCGTAAATACAGTATCTTATGCATTCTAAATTACCGCCCATTTGGAAAAGGAAAATGCAATAAATATTTACTCAGCTGCGCTTCAGTAGGTTGGTGGTAGATGGAAGACCGTGTTGCGAAACCGAGTCCTCTGTCCTTTGAAGAATGTCTCTGGTGGTCACTGGATACGTTGTAGTAACGTCGTTGTGTAGTAGACGGGATAGTCTGACTGTCCTTCCTAACCTGCGTTTGTAGCAGCTGTTGCTAACTCAACGGCTAGGAGGTATCACTTCTGTAGTGAATACGAGTTCAATGTTCATACCATTCACAACCAAAGCTCACGCTGATGTTGGCTTAGTTCTGTATTTATTACCTGAACCATTCTGACATGGGATCGTCACCCTCATATCCTCGGAACAGAAGGTTATATTTTTGTCCATGGCTTATATAGTGGAGGGAGAGGGGTGTGTCTGAAAAGTTTATAACCCATGTCTCTTCACAGGGGCGGGCCACTGGTTGAGCAGAGGCCCAAACTTATGAAAACCCAAATCTCTCATTTGGAAGCTAAAATTACATTTAATCTCTTCACAAATAATTTCATATTCAAACATTTGAATTAAACAACAATTCCATGTGAATCCGATACATCTGATGTTTAGACTTTCCACAGTAGAGTTTATGTCATTCTATCATTGATGAGAATGTGTCAGAGGGCAACCGAACTGACATAATATACCTTAAGTACCACCGCATATGTTCAGTTGGTCGGATTACCAGAATATAGTTCATTTCCCCCCAACTTCTGATGTTCCCAGTATCTCTATGTTAACCAAGGGGTTTTCTTATGTCACATCAGTATAGTAGGGAGAGGGAAAAAGGGGGAAAGAGGTATTTATGACTGTCATAAACCTACTCCCAGGCCAACGTCATGACACAAAGTATTTTGTGTAGATCGTTGACAAATAAAGAAGAGAAAAAACAGTAAGTGACGACGATATTGCAGAATGGTTTTGTCCAAGGATAGAAAACGTGTGAAGGGAAACCATTTGACCACATCGAGCTTTATTGCAATTGACACAACAACACATACAGTATTAACTAATTACAGAGACTACTCCTAACCTTTATGATGTCCATAGAATCTCGATCAGCAAAATGCAATGTCATCCAAACTAGCCATGTGACCTGACCTCCTTTGAAATACCTTGTGTTACATGGCCCAGCGTGTAGTTAAAACTTCCTAGAAATGTAACAAATAGATCCCATACTGATGAACATTTTACAAAACAAAGAATCATGCCTGGTATTCCCTTTATCTGAATCTTCAGTAATGTTCCACTCTCTTCCACTCTCAATCTCTCCTCCTCTGATAGCAACTCATATTCCCACCTGCTAAGTTTCAAGAAACCACTGAGCCATGTTTCAGCTCCTCTCTGGTCTAAGTTACCCATGGACAACACGTCTGTCTCCCTGGTCCAACAGACAGACTTGATCGATGCCCCCCGACGCAAGACCCCACCCTTGCAAAGACATTTCCTCCTCATCGTCCTTTATTTTATTTGTCTTTCTCTTGTCTGAGGCCCACTTCTCTCTATCAATGTGTGTGACTCAGCTGTCAGCTGACATCCGCTGTGAGCATTTGACAGGCTGGCATCTGCTTAAAGGATCATTTCAGCTGTTCAACTGTGCAGGGCCACTTCCTGCATGACTGGCCCTCTTAAAACGCTGTTTTTCTTCTGTTCCTGCTTCCTCCTCTCCTGGTGTTCCACATCGTCTGCCTAACACTTCTCTGCTGTTAATTGCTACTTACAGTTATATGGATGGTTTAACCCTAATGTCAATGATACTCCAGTACCAATCTAAATTAACATTGCTCAGGGTGCTGCCTGCTGACTGCTGGCTAACAGAGGGAAGGAGTGAGACACACAGACAAAGAGAGAGAGAGAGAGACAGAGAGAGAGACAGAGACAGAGAGATATAGAGAGACAGACAGAGAGACCGAGAGAGACAGAGAAAGAGAGCGAGATGACAGAGAGAGAGAGCGAGAGAGAGAGTCAGAGAGAGAGAGGGAGAGACATAGACAGAGAGAGAGTCAGAGAGAGAGAGAGAGAGATAGACAGAGAGAGAGAGAGACAACGAGAGAGAGAGACAACGAGAGAGAGACAGAGAAAGAGAGCGAGATGACAGAGAGAGAGCGAGAGAGTCAGAGAGAGAGAGAGAGAGAGAGAGAGAGAGAGAGAGAGACATAGACAGAGAGAGAAATCCATGTACACAAACAACAAGTGTGCGGTTAAAATAGGCAAAAAACACACACATTTCTTCCCACAGGGCCATGGGGTGAGTCAGGGATGCAGCTTAAGCCCCCCCTTTTCAACATATACAATGGGGCAAAAAAAGTATTTAGTCAGCCACCAATTGTGCAAGTTCTCCCACTTAAAAAGATGAGAGAGGCCTGTAATTTTCA
This sequence comes from Salvelinus alpinus, assembly GCF_045679555.1. Lineage (NCBI taxonomy): Eukaryota > Metazoa > Chordata > Actinopteri > Salmoniformes > Salmonidae > Salvelinus > Salvelinus alpinus. Next base: position 13,139,283 of record NC_092095.1, read on the forward strand.
TCATATGTACACTTCAACTATGACAGACAAAATGACTGAGGGACTTTACAGATAATTGTATGAGTGGGGTAGAGTGGGGTAGAGAGATGAGGTAGTCATTCAAAACTCATGTTAAACACTATTGTTGCACACAGAGTGAGTCCATGCAACTTATTATGTGAATTGTTAAGCAAATGTTTTACTCCTGAACTTATTTAGGTTTGCCATAACAAAGGGTTTAAATACTTATTGACTAAAGACAGTTTAGCTTTTCATTTTAATATTAATTTTGTTAAAAAAATTAAAAAACATAATTCTACTTTGACATTATGGGGTATTGTGTGTAGGCCAGTGACATAAAATCTAAATCAAAATTCAGGCTGTAGCACAACAACCTTTGTAAAAAGTAAAAAGGGTGTGACTACTTTAATTCATTGGGTTTGCCTTTCAACGCTATATTGCAGTTTCTTTGATTCCTTTATTGGGATGTTTGTTTTGAATGCAGTAGAAATGCTCGGAATGTTCTAAACAGAAAAAGTCAAAGCTCCAAAACCTGAAATAGCCTTTTTTCCAATTCTTACTTCTCCCGTAGTCAGAATGTTGTTAAATTCAAGCTACAGCCAGACCAACCTCTCAAAAGCTTTGATGAGGGGTTGAAGTACCTGCATTTTAAGACATAAGCACTATTGATTAAGCACTAACCTTAAAAGCAGGATGGTCCATTTCTTCCTAAATATCTTCATCTCAAGCTAAAAGGCCATTTTATAACATTTCTTCTCAACGTGAACTTTTCATGGCAGTCTGCAACATTTGCGTGTCACTCTCATAAATGCAACTGTTAATCTGTTGTTGTTGTTGTGTGTTTTGAATAATTTCTCTGTTGTGTTACATGTTTATGTTGCATTGCCATTGTTTTCCTATAGTATCTGTAGGCGACCAGCCTCCATCCAATAGTCTTCTTCAGCATTCAAGGTCTTGTGTGGTGTTACATCACTGTATCATGAAATCTGATGGTACGACACAATGTGTTGGACATTTAATTCAGAGATCAAAAGCATAAAAACATTTTTGGGTGGGGGGGCCAATGTTACTGAATCGATACATTGACCTTAGCTATAAGAACTTAACTCAAACAAAACCCGAACACAGGAATGATTTAAAACTAATCTGAAAACTAATCTGAAATCTACTGCCTAATCTTTACCAAGGCGGGAAAAAAATCATGAAAACACGATGCTTGTCTTATATCCTCAGTATCCTTCCTGCCTCTCACCAGCTTAGTGCTCTCTAGCTCTTTCCCATGCAGGTTGTTCAGACTAGTATCCACACTTTCCTCGTATTGTGAAGCCGGGCAGAGGGGTAAATGTCACAGGGAGTGTTAGAAATGATCCGCCGGCTTCGCAGTGGCTCAAATGAGATATTGAAATATTAAACTGTCTGAAAAACCTTAAGGGTTCCACAGTACAGGAGAGGAATGTTTAATGCCGCGGATCTGCCATGAAATGGCTCAGGCTTTGCATGTATAATTCATCCTATCTGTTAATTATGAGGGGCCATAAGAAATATACACCTCTTAGGAGTTTGGGAGACATTGATGGGGGCTGTAGTGTGTGTGTGTGTGTGTGTGTGTGTGTGTGTGTGTGTGTGTGTGTGTGTGTGTGTGTGTGTGTGTGTGTGTGTGTGTGTGTGTGTGTGTGTGTGTGTGTGTGTGTGTGTGTGTGTGTGTGTGTGTGTGTGTGTGTGTGTGTGTGTGTGTGTGAGATGAAAGGATGGCGTTGGTATGCAACAAGACCTCGGCCATTTAAACAGACCTCTGGAGAGTAATAAGGCTATGTGGAAATGTGCTCCAACAAGGACTTGTCCTGTTACATTGTTGAATAACACACACTTTCAACATAGGACACTTACAGCAAACAGCTAGTGCTCAAGGTCATTGGTTTGTGTATAGATCGTTGACAGGGGAATCACTATGTCATCATGAAAGAAAATAGAAACAGCACCAGGCTGCTGAGTGGCGCCGTGGTCAAAGGCACTGCATCTCAGTGCAAAAGGCATCACTACAGTCACTGGTTCAAACCCAGGCTGTATCACATTTGGGTGTCGCATAGGGCAGTGCACAATTGGCCCAGTTTTTTGGGGCTGGGGTAGGCCGCTATTGTAAATAAGAATTTGTTCTTAACTGACTTGCCTAGTTAAATAAAGGTAATTAATTTTTTCTGAAGGTTGCCAGCACTAAACGATAGAGAGAAAAGGTAGCCAACAGCTCATTTTCAGGGATAAGATTGACCCAAGTGGATCGAGCCAAAAAATAAGTTTCCAGAAGCCAAGTGCTATCTATTCATATTACGCACTGCAATGAGGTTCGGGCAGGATTTTGTATTGTTTTTTTTAAAGGCCACTTCTCTGTCATTCGCTGAAAAACAACTTCTGCAGCGTAAGTGCTTAAAAATAATGTCAATCTCACTCCAAAGCCTTGGTTGAAACCTGAAAGGTGAGAGAGCGCTCTCTCTTTCAAGTTCTAGAACGTTCCACCATCGCTTTTTAGAGTTGGATCTTGGGAAGTGAACTATTGGAACTAAAAACAAGTCACAAAGTAAACCCAAACTGTGGTCTGGTGTCGTGTGGAGAGACGTTCGTTAAGGGAATAATCCTGCTGGCGGCTGGGAACACTGTTGTTTCTCAATCAATCGTTGTCATATATGTTGTCGTTGTCATATATGTACTGTGACATGTATGTGGATATGGATGATATTCCATGATGTTAGGGCTTTAGAAATGTAGGCTACAGAGTCGTTACTGTATACAGGTAGCAGAAGTCACATGACCACTTCAAGTCTGGTAAATCTATCAATGGTTGTATTTAAAATGATACAACATTCTATTCAAAATGGTTGTTTTTCAGTATTATAGCTATGATACTTCTGAAAATGAGTCTTTTGAGAAGGAGTTGAGGAGACGAGGAGAGAGAGTAGAGAGGAGAGAGGGGAAAAGAGAGAGGGGAGAGGAGACAGGAGACAGGAGACAGGAGAGAGGAGAGAGGGGAGAGGGAAGAGGAGAGAAGGGAGAATGCAACTGAGATCTTCCCTCTCTCTCTGTACGTTCTATATAATGATAACCTTTAAATACCTTCTCACTACCAGGCTAGGGTGACAAGGAGAGGGAGAGGAAGGAAGAGAGGGAGAGGGAGACGTGTGATAAAGAGCGTTTGTCAGCTATTCCCTATACTCAGCCATCTTATGACACTTTATGAGGGCTACCTGCAATAATAATGTATGGTTGTCTATATTTAGTCCAGTCAATGTCAGGTAAGGACGAACAAGAGGAGAGGCTGTGTAAGCATAATGTGAAAACAGATGTTGAACTAAAAGTTTGGACACAAATCAAATTTTTCACATGCGCCAAATACAACACGCGCTTACAAGCCCTTTTTTTCACCAGGCACATCAGTTAAGAACAAATTCTATTTACAATGATGCCGCACTGGGGAACAGTGAGTTAACTGCCTTGTTCAGGGGTAGAATGACAGATTTTTACCTTGTCAGCTCGGGAATTTGATCCAGCACCCTTTTGGTTCCTGGCACAACTCGCTAACCACTAGACTCCCTGCCGCCCCATTAACCCATTAACCAACAATGCAGTTTTAAGAAAATACCTAAAAAAAATCAAGAGATAAGAATAACAAATAATTAAAGAGCAGCAGTAAATAACAATAACGGGGCTTTATACAGGGGGGTACAGGTACAGAGTCAATGTGGAGGCTATATACAGGGGGGTACTGGTACAGAGTTAATGTGCGGGGGCACCGGTTAGTTGAGGTAATTGAGGTAATATGTACATGTAGGTAGAGTTATTAAAGTGACTATGCATAGATAATAAACAGAGAGTAGCAGCAGAGTAAAAGAGGGGTCTGGGTAGCCCTTTTGATTAGCTGTTCAGCAGTCCTGTGGTTTGGGGGTAGAAGCTGCTAAGAAGCCTTTTGGACCTAGACTTGGTGTTCTGGTACCGTTCCGGTACCGCTTGCCTTGTAGAACAATAGGGAAGACATCTGTGGTGAAATATTCTATTCAAGTCATCTTAATTCAATATTGATTAATTATTGCAATATTGACAAAGTCTCTCTCACTTTTTTTTAAAATATTCCACCACAATAATGTGTTGCCCAGTGTTTAACTGATAATGAAAAAAAACTGATATTATATAGGACCTAAAAACGCTTAGTCAGGCTGGTTCCATCTCCCATAAACCACTTTGGTTATCTGCACCGGATGATGTTTTACCCCCAACCCGGCTTAGTTTCCCAGATGCCAGGAGGATGAGAACAAGAGGCATTGTTCTAGACTCTTCCAGGCTCTCTCTATCTCGAGTCACACACACCACATCTTGTCTATAGAATGCTAGCTTTAGGTACGGTATTTATCACCAAGTCATTGTCAGTCCAAGCTATCTAGTAAAACCCATTTCCTTCACCCTACGCCCTGACTAACCGCAGGAAGCTAAAGTGGAAACCATCACTTAATTAGTCGCCAGCCCAAGCTTCATAAAGACTGCTCTCAGTTAACTCAGAAAGGGAGAGAGAGAGTTCTAAGAACCTTACTCTATTTCCTTAAACAACTATTTGGTGCATAAACATAACATCATCTTGTAATCCTGCTACCACACATCAAAACTATTAAATAACACCTATGGAATCATGTAGTAAACAAAACAAAGTGTTAAAACACATCTAAATATATTTTAAACTAGCCACCCTTTTTTTGTTGTTGCCTTGATGACAACTTTCAGTAGAAATAAAGAAAAACCTTGAGATGAGTAGGTGTGTCCAAACGTTTGGTTGGTGCTGTACATCCAGGCCTGTAGAAATCAGCTTCAATATTGCAGGTGTGTTGGATGTAGTTCTAGGAACTTTTTGGGGGATGCTATGAAACTACGTATTTGCATAATTTCTAATCGCCCTATTAAAGACCTTCATGTAGCCCACTCTGCACTCTCTATATTAAAAAATATACAGAGTATTAAACAACTAACAGTCACACATGAGGACAGACAGGTATGACATATGAGTTTTTACACTGTCCCTTTCAATTGCAGTCAATTATGTTGAATGCAGTCTCAAGCCGTGTGTGTCCACCCACTCGTTGTACAGTAGACGCCTCTCTCTCCTGGAGAACCATCCTATAGAGCAGTACCCATAGAAACCTGCTGTGGTCGATACTCTCTCTGCTAGAGCGAGCATGATCTCTCTGTGTGCATCTTTCTGTCACCCCCCCCCCCCCTCTCTCTCTCTCCCCCCCTCTCTCTCTCCCTCTCCTTTCTCTCTCTATCTCTCTCCCTCTCCTCTCTCTCTCCCCCTCTCTCTCCATATCTCTTCCTCTCTCTCTCCCTCTCCTTTCTCTCTCTCTCTTTCTCTCCATATATATTCCTTGCTCTCTCTCTCCCTCCCTGTCTCCACAACACTCTCTCTCTCTCTCTCTCTCCCTCTCCTTTCTCTCTCTCTCTATATCTTTTCCTCTCTCTCTCTCTCTCTCCCTCTCCTTTCTCTCTCTCTCTCCTCATATCTCTTCCTCGCACTCTCTTTCTCTCCATATATATTCCTTGCTCTCTCTCTCCCTCCCTATCTCCACAACACTCTCTCTCTTTGTCTCTCTCTCTTCATCCCTCTCTCCCTCTCTCCTTCAACTCTCTCCATAGCTTACATTATCTAAACACGGTTGTACAGTACAGTGAGCTTTCTAGACACTTACTATAGCTCTGACTCTTCACATTATTTATCCCTGAATATGACTCTTTCATGTTTGCAAACTTCAATGACACAGGCAAACCATTGCATCATCCTTTTAATTGGAATGTGAGCTAAATTTATCCCATACAATTTCAGGTCAGTGGATTAAATTATGCTCTCAAGAAAATGATACCTCCTCACCACCACCACCACCAGCTGACCCATCTAAGGGAAATCGCTCAGTTCTGCCTCCAGGACAAGATTCATGACAATAAACATCAAACTGCGACAGTTTTGTAAAATGAGGAGACAACCGGCTTGATGCTGACATCCTGAGGAGGATGAGAATCGAAAGAAAATATCTGATAACAGGGATGTTGTGTTCTGACTACGGTCATGTGTTGTTCTGTATCTGAGCTTCCACATCTGAGGTAAGGCAGAATCTTATTTTGAAAATGATGAAGGCTAAAAGTACGTTTTACTGATGACCACTGAGGGTAAAAAAAAAAGAAACACGATTTCAGATTGTCTTCCACTGCCGAATATCTAAAGGTCCCCTAAACATGCTCCAGTCAGGGTAGATGTCACAACTACATTTCAACTTACAGTTATGATTAAACTCATTGTGACTCATCTTTATAATATTTTCCAGAAATTAATAGTTTTTCCATAACCCAGATTATCAATATATTTTCTTAAATATTCTGTATGCAAGCAAAATTTACAGTAATTGACCCATTTGCTGTCGTCAAATGTGAAGACTGTTATATTATCAAATCAATGCTCTATGTGTAATTATTCAGTGATTAAACATATCACGGAATAGTAATTAACTAGGAAGTCGGGGCACCACGGGAAAATGTTGTTTATAGAGTTGCAATTTCCCGAATATAACTCTTCAGATATTTTATTATCTTATCGATTACAGTCTTCTATTCATGTATTGCTACCTCATCAGTCTCATTCCTGAATGTTGCAAACCCTTGGATATCTGCGCAAATCCATCATGAATCAGTGTTATACAAATTGTCTTAATTATGTATTGATAACTAACTAATCAATCACATATTTACATAAACACACACACACACAATTTTGTCAGAAGTGGGTTTTATACCTTTAGTAGAAAAGGGGGCGTTCCACAATGCCGTATAATGTCTGTGCTCACAGGGGCGTGGCCTCTGACTGAATAAGTTACTATGAAAAACAATTCTCACTTAGAAAACTAACATCACATTGATACCTTTCCAAAACTATTCTTATGCTTAATCCTTTATTTTATACAACATACAGATGCAAACCCCATCATTGAGAAGTGTATACAAAGAAACAGTAGTGTGTGTTTCCTGTCCTTCATGACATCACCAAATGAAACAAACTCGACATGACTGTTCCCTAAGTGTCCACGGACTACTCCAATACAGAAATACTGTTCAATCATTCAACCTTTTGATGTCCAAGTGTCTCTCTGTGTTCCACAGTCACATTCCAATCTTGATACTACAGAGCCCAGAAGCAGAGTATTTTACGACCGCCATAAAGCGGCCCCCTCCACCTCTGAGGGAGAGAGAGGGCGCTATAGAGCGCACCCACTGTAACCTGATCCTTCAGATCTTCACAGGAGAGTCATGACACTCCTTTCCATCCTATCCTTCTTTAATGACTATTCCCCCTTTCTCTTCTGATTGACAGCCTACAGAATTCTCGTCCCCCATTCTTAGGAACAATCTTTTACTTCCTGGCCCAGTGGCCCTTTTATCGAATATGTTTGTTTACACAGTAGGTTAATAACAGTGTCATACAGTGCAGGGGTTGATGGGTGCAAGAGGCAACCCCACCGAGCAGGGCGCTCTGGTACGTACATATAATCTTTGATCTCCGGTGATGTCAGTCGGTGTGGTGTGGTGTCATGGTTGTGGCTGGCTGGCTGGCTCTGCCCTCTGGAGAGGTCAGTCTGTGTGGTGTGGTGTCATGGCTGTGGTTGGCTGGCTCTGCCCTCTGGAGAGGTCAGTCTGTGTGGTGTCATGGCTGTGGTTGTCTGGCTCTGCCCTCTGGAGAGGTCAGTCTGTGTGGTGTCATGGCTGTGGTTGGCTGGCTCTGCACTCTGGAGAGGTCGGTCTGGGTGGTGTCATGGCTGTGGTTGGCTGGCTCTGCCCTCTGGAGAGGTCAGTCTGTGTGGTGTGGTGTCATGGCTGTGGTTGGCTGGCTCTGCCCTCTGGAGAGGTCAGTCTGTGTGGTGTCATGGCTGTGATTGGCTGGCTCTGCCCTCTGGAGAGGTCAGTCTGTGTGGTGTCATGGCTGTGATTGGCTGGCTCTGCACTCTGGAGAGGTCAGTCTGTGTGGTGTGGTGCCATGGCTGTGATTGGCTGGCTCTGCCCTCTGGAGAGGTCAGTCTGTGTGGTGTCATGGCTGTGGTTGGCTGGCTCTGACCTCTGGAGGGGTCCGTCTGTGTGGTGTCATGGTTGGCTGGGTCCCATGGGAGGGATAATAGTATTGAGAAAGACAGAAGGCACCAGATGCTCCAGTGTTTTCCAGAAACAACATCATTAATCAGGCAGGGAGAGAGGGACTGCAGAGGTGTCCTCTGGGTAATATTGGATACATACTTCCTGGGTAAAGACCCCTATTGTTTATTATGTAGATGTAGCAAGGGCAGCAGATGTACGCTAGCTGATCTGGTAGTTGTGTCTGAGAGGTGGCTGTAATACATACTGCTGGTCTTCTGTCACTTTATTGTTATGTAGATTTCACAATAAAAGGTGGCAGGTGTGAACTAAATAGCTTGTACATTAATATATTAGCACTGCGTTTGCAGTGTCTACATATTGAAATGACTTCTCAGGCTCTATTCTTCTTCACTTGTTCTATACATCCCAGAAGGTTGCTGTTTAGGCGAGAATGTATTCTCAGACGTAAATGAACTGGCACCAATTAGTCAGCAGTTGTGTAGGCCTACAGTTACAGAACAACAATTGCTACTATGTACTATAAAACTGTAAGCCACCTGTGCTGCTAGTGTTGGCATGGGGCAGAGCAGGCAGCTGATTGATTTAATGCAGCAGTTTTACACTCAGTTACTCAACAGGTTGGTAGGTGGCCTAGCAGTTAACAGCATTGGGCCAGTAACTAAAAGGTGTTTGGTTTGAATCCCCTAGGTGAAGAAACTGTTGCTGTGCCTTTGAGCAAGTCACTTAACCCTCATTGGTCCTGTAAGTCACTCTGGATACGAATGTCTGCTAAAGTAAATTTAAACACCCAGCCTCCTTGGAGAGCAAGGGGGTGAATAGGCCTTGTGTGATGTAAAATTAATGACTTTTTGCCTTTTATTTCGTTTATTTCTACAACTACGATTGAGTACTGACTATGACTTGTTCTTTTCTTTGCGATCCAAATATCCAAAACGGAAATCTTTGACTGTAGGTTTAATTGCTGTGTTTGAATGTGTTGACCTCCCTCTGCTGATCCCTGAATACATCCTTTCTGTGTCTCCTGCGAGCCAAACAAAAAAAGAACAAAAATAAATAGCTGGAATCCTCCGGGTTGGCAGTGCCAACATACACAGTCTCTGGCTCAGCGCCCGGATTCAGGAGAATATTATTTGATTTGCTGCAGGCTTTGGTCCTTCGACTAGAGGATAGAGGAGACGACGTTTGGTGGATTTTCTTGCATTACATGAAAAAATTATCTTAATTTGAAAGCAGGGTGTTTTTATTTCACATCATCATTCTTTACAGGTGAGCAGATTTATCAAGGCTGTGATTGGCTGTGCTTTAGCTCCTTCCTGAATATGATGTGACATTTTTATTTGTGTTTTAGAATTTGTTTTCGATTATCAAGGAGCATATTCGCTATAATCATTGCAATTACAGTTTGGACACAACTCCTCTTTCAAGGGGTTTTCTTTATTTTTGCTATTTTATGTATCGTTTAGTGGAGCTGCATGAGTGTGGCTCTCCACTTTCTGGAGGACCAGGTTTTGAAATCAGTGGAATTAGAGTATGATAGCTAAAGAGATGGAGAAAACACCTGTCTCCGGATTACATCTTCAAACTAAGGGCAACCATGGTATAGCATTCCTGACAGGGAAACGTGAACACACAACGCATGAGGAGGTATACAGGTAAGATAGTCTAGCATTAGTTAGCCACATTTTCAGATATTACACATTTCTAATTTTGACAGAAAAGCGTAATGAAATTGTTTCCAGCAGAGCTTGTTAGGCTGTTTTCATGTTATCCAGAGGTAAACAAATCATCTGCCAGAGCGTCAAGTGTGCGCTCCGAGAGCAAAACGAGATGGGTGGGGCTAAAGCATAAGAGGGTGTGAACGATGCTGAATGGGTGTAGACAAAGAAGAGCTCTTCACTAGATACCAAAACATTCGAAGGCCATTTTCACAAAAGTGAGTTTACAAGTTGATCAACTTTCAAAGCAGAATTACTTTCCCATTGTTCCTCAACTGTAGTGTATGATGTACCATTTTGTAGCTCTGAGTCTCCACTTTTATTCAATGTAAAACACAACATTTCAAATATTGCTACATTAGACCGAGTCCAGGTGGTGAGTCACATTTGTGGAATTTCTTTCTTTCTTAATGCGATTGAGACAATCAGTTGTGTTGTGACAAGGTAAGGGTGGCATACAGAAGATAGCCTTATTTGGTAAAAGACCAAGTCCATATTATGGCAAGAACAGCTCAAATAAGCAAAGTGAAATGACAGTCCATCATTACCTTAAATATATATATTTGTATTAATTTATTTAACCTTCATGTAACTCGTCAAGTCAGTTAAGAACAAATTCTTATTTACAATGATGGCCTACACCGGCCAAACCCGGACGACGCTGGGCCAATTGTGCGCCGCCCTATGGGACTGCCAATCACGGCCGGTTGTGATACAGCCTGGATTCCAACCAGGGTGTCTGTGGTGACGCATCAAGTACTGAAATGTAGTGCCTTAGACCGCTGAGTGGTGTGAAGAAATGAAGATCAGTCGATCAGGAAAATACCAAGAACTTTGAATGTTTCTTCAAGTGCAGTCAAAAAAGCCATCATGCGCTATGATGAAACTGTCTCTCATGACGACCGCCACAGGAAAGGAAGACCCAGAGTTACCTCTGCTGCAGAGGATAAGTTCATTAGAGTTACCAGCCTCAGAAATTGCAGCCCAAATAAATTCTTCACGTTCGTGTTTATATTTTTGTTCAGTATAGATAGAAGTAGATTGGTACAAAGGCAAACAAAGTGGTAAAACAGAAATACACTCCAAACAATTATTCTATACCTGTCTTGGTATTCTTTGATGTTGCTTATGCCAATGGCTATTTGCTAGTCATGTAGTTATAAAAAACAAGACACATAAGACAAAAAAACACATTTGACGTTTCCGATGTGAAGATTAGCTTTTATACTCTCTCATCTCTGAAGACTGAACACGCATCTCAGCAGCTCCACATATCAGATGTTATCCCAGAGCACGGTGTAAACTCTGCCTCAGGTTATGCAAACAACATTAACACAAAGCACTGCTATTCTCTGTCTCTCTCTGTCTCTGTCTCTCTCTGTCTCTGTCTCTCTGTCTGTCTGTCTGTCTCTCTCTCTCTCTCTCTCTCTCTCTGTCTCTCTCTCATCATTTGTCATGTGCCATTCACCTATCAGGGCTAAGTAGAAATTGCATTACCAAATAGTTTAATTCCGTTTTGCCTTTTCATTACGGTATTATGATTATTTAACAATGTTGAAATTAACAACACCAGAGCTTATCTCTCCGTAGGAGATGGGTTTGTCTTAACAACACCAGAGCTTATCTCTCCATAGGAGATGGGTTTGTCTTAGCAACACCAGAGCTTATCTCTCCAGAGGAGATGGGTTTGTCTTAACAACACCAGAGCTTATCTCACCAGAGGAGATGGGTTTGTCTTAACAACACCAGAGCTTATCTCACCAGAGGAGATGGGTTTGTCTTAACAACACCAGAGCTTATCTCACCAGAGGAGATGGGTTTGTCTTAACAACATCAGAGCTTATCTCTCCATAGGAGATGGGTTTGTCTTAACAACACCAGAGCTTATCTCTCCAGAGGAGATGGGTTTGTCTTAACAACACCAGAGCTTATCTCACCAGAGGAGATGGGTTTGTCTTAACAACATCAGAGCTTATCTCTCCAGAGGAGATGGGTTTGTACTAACACCAGAGCTTATCTCTCCAGAGGAGATGGGTTTGTCCTAACAACACCAGAGCTTATCTCTCCGTAGGAGATGGATTGGTCTTAACAACACCAGAGCTTATCTCACCAGAGGAGATGGGTTTGTCTTAACAACACCAGAGCTTATCTCACCAGAGGAGATGGGTTTGTCTTAACAACACCAGAGCTTATCTCACCAGAGGAGATGGATTGGTCTTAACACCAGAGCATATTTTCCTCATAACTTCAAACATCTCATCCCCACCAGAAAACACAGGGAGAAAGCAAATAAACCCGTAAACAGAGGGTGAATCATGGGGGATCAGTCCATTCTGTTATTCCACTGTGTTCAGACCAAGGTTGAGTGTTAAACACCACAAAGTCTCCTCTGTGCTTTCTCTGATACTGGGATGCTAACAATGTACAACCGGCGGGATGGGGGGATAATGCACACACACGCACACAAAGAGTCTGCTTACTAATGCATCATCTGTGCTGTGGAAGTAAACGGGATCAGGTGCACTATCTCAGGCATAACAGCCTAAATGTAAGCGAAATCTGAATGCCTTTGATATTTGGGTTAAGTGTGGTCAAAAGGGAAGTGATTAGGACTTGCTGATAAGTCATATTCAAAAACCCTCCTGCATAATAAACAGATATCCAATCATATTGGACCCTCCTGCATAATAAACAGGTATCCAATCATATTGGACCCTCCTGCATAATAAACAGGTATCCAATCATATTGGACCCTCCTGCATAATAAACAGATATCCAATCATATTGGACCCTCCTGCATAACAAACAGGTATCCAATCAAATTGGACCCTCCGGCATAATAAACAGGCATCATATTGGACCCTCCTGCATAATAAACAGGCATCATATTGGACCCTCCTGCATAATAAACAGGCATCATATTGGACCCTTTTGCATAATAAACAGGTATCCAATCATATTGGACCCTCCGGCATAATAAACAGGTATCCAATCATATTGGACCCTCCGGCATAATAAACAGGCATCATATTGGACCCTCCTGCATAATAAACTGGCATCCAATCATATTGGACCCTCCGGCATAATAAACGGGCATCATATTGGACCCTCCGGCATAATAAACAGGTATCCAATCAAATTGGACCCTCCTGCATAATAAACAGGTATCCAATCAAATTGGACCCTCCGGCATAATAAACAGGCATCATATTGGTCCCTCCTCCATGATAAAGGTATCCAATCATATTGGTCCCTCCTCCATAACAAAGGTATCCAATCATATTTGTCCCTCCTCCATAATAAAGGTATCCAATCATATTGGTCCCTCCATGATAAAGGTATCCAATCATATTGGACCCTCCTCCATAATAAAGGTATCCAATCATATTGGCCCCTCCTCCATGATAAAGGTATCCAATCATATTGGACCCTCCTCCATGATAAAGGTAATCAATCATATTGGACCCTCCGGCATAATAAACAGGTATCCAATCATATTGCACCCTCCTGCATAATAAACAGGCATCCAATCATATTGGTCCCTCCTCCATGATAAAGGTATCCAATCATATTGGTCCCTCCTCCATAATAAAGGTATCCAATCATATTGGTCCCTCCTCCATAATAAAGGTATCCAATCATATTGGACCCTCCTCCATGATAAAGGTATCCAATCATATTGGACCCTCCTCCATGATAAAGGTATCCAATCATATTGGTCCCTCCTCCTTGATAAATGTATCTGGCCAAACACAAGGCGTCATGAGGGCAACTTAATTAGCATTTTCTCAGGTTGCTTTGCACCTTTGTCTAACATAGTGCTACACTATGCTCAGAAGACAGCTTGGCCTTCATGTTCTAGAAGAAGTTTCACATACAAAGGGATCAGATATTTATTGATTTGAAATCTGAAACACAAATGTTTGTTTCTGTCTGACTGTGTGTCTCATTTCTTCAGCCTCAGCATGCACCCACACTTCTGGGTGACTGTTTAGATTGCAACTGGCTGTATTGATCTGCAGTCGTATTAGCATGCTTAGTGTTATTGCTCTGATTTGTTGTCTGAATATCTCAGCCAAACAGCTAGGACAGGGTTCCAGAGCAAACCAAGGGTTTGAGGGTTATCATATAGTATCTGATCAGGAGGAACTCAATGAGACTAAACCGCCAGAGGGACTGGTACGGACAGACTGTTCTAGCATTACAATAGGACAGAACACAGGGGACGTATTGGTTGGGAGTGCCTACATTCATCTTCTATGTAGCTGTCTTCAGATATCTTTCCTCGCATATTCCTTCTCTCTGTATTTTCTTTCTCTCTCCTTCTCCCTCGCTCTAACTCTACACCCACCCCCCTCCATCTCTGTAGGTGTGCCTGTCTCGTCACCTATCAGCCCTGCCCTCTTTAGGGAGAACCATCTTGGTGGCCAGAGAGGCATGACATAAGATGATGACGTCTGCTTGTGCTGAGCTGAGGTGACAATGGATGGATTGATTGACAGACAAAGAGTGTTCTGTCTGTACTCCAATCGATGTCAGGCGGCGGCTTTGCAAAAGACACATTTCCGTCCGTTACAACAGCTTTAAAAACGTCCCAAGCACCCAGAGAATTATTATGTAAAACACGTTGTCCTAATCGATCTAATGACTCTGCACATCTGTTCATACTATAGTGTGTTGATCTTTGGCTTCACAAAATGTACCCTCAAAATGCACTCTGGACAAAAGATCATGTTGTGGATAGGGATATGATAATACTGTCACATGGACCTTTATGGTACAGGTGGTAATATGCTTCCATCAGAACCAGAGGGTCATTGGTTCAAGCACGGCTCCTGCTGTCCTTCCTTAATTATTGCAGTATAAAACGCTTGAACCTGGTTGTGAAATAGTTTGAGTCTGTGTTTGAGTCATTAACCAAATAAGCAACATCCCATGGACCCAGAATTGGGGTATTTTTCAATTTGGTTCACAGTCAATTCAACCCTGTGAACAGTAAAGATCCTCTCTGGAGATTCTCCCATAAAATGCTTTAAAATACTTCTAGCAATTTCATGGCTTTTGTATTTTGTCAAGTGGATGAATTAATTAAAAAGCATTTAAGTGTGAACAATTTTAATAGCTAATAGTCTAAGATTGGCTTGGAATATAATACATTGCTGTGAACCGGAGAAACCAATATCAGGAGAAACCATTATCGGGAGAAACCATTAACAGGAGAAACCATTATCAGGAGAAACCATTATCAGGAGAAACAATTAACAGGAGAAACCATTATCAGGAGAAACCATTATCGGGAGAAAACATTATCAGGATAAACCATTATCGGGAGAAACCATTATCAGGAGAAACCATTATCGGAAGAAACATTATCAGGATACACCATTATCGGGAGAAACCATTATCGGGAGAAACCATTATCAGGAGAAACCATTATCAGGATAAACCATTAACAGGAGAAACCATTATCAGGAGAAACCATTATCGGGAGAAACCATTATCAGGAGAAACAATTATCAGGATAAACCATTAACAGGAGAAACCATTATCAGGAGAAACCATTATCAGGAGAAACAATTATCAGGAGAAAACATTATCAGGATAAACCATTATCAGGAGAAACCATTATCAGGAGAAACCATTAACAGGAGAAACCATTAACAGGAGAAACCATTATCGGGAGAAACCATTATCGGGAGAAACCATTATCAGGAGAAACCATTATCAGGAGAAACCATTATCAGGAGAAACCATTATCAGGAGAAACCATTATCGGGAGAAACCATTATCGGGAGAAACCATTATCAGGAGAAACCATTATCGGGAGAAACCATTATCGGGAGAAACAACAATCACAACCTTTGCATCGTTATTGCAGCTTGGTCTCTTTGCCTCCGTGTGAAAGCAACCACGGTGACCAACCACTCTCTGTTCTGGTAGAGTAGCTGGTTGGCCAACCACTCTCTGTTCTGGTAGAGTAGCTGGTTGGAAAACCATTCTCTGTTTTGGTAGAGTAGCTGGTTGAACAACCACTCTCTGTTCTGGTAGAGTAGCTGGTTGAACAACCACTCTCTGTTCTGGTAGAGTAGCTGGTTGAACAACCACTCTCTGTTCTGGTAGAGTAGCTGGTTGAACAACCACTCTCTGTATTGGTAGAGTAGCTGGTTGAACAACCACTCTCTGTTCTGATAGAGTAGCTGGTTGAACAACCACTCTCTGTATTGGTAGAGTAGCTGGTTGAACAACCACTCTCTGTTCTGATAGAGTAGCTGCTTGACCAACCACTCTCTGTTCTGGTAGAGTAGCTGGTTGGCCAACCACTCTCTGTTCTGGTAGAGTAGCTGCTTGACCAACCACTCTCTGTATTGGTAGAGTAGCTGGTTGAACAACCACTCTCTGTTCTGGTAGAGTAGCTGGTTGAACAACCACTCTCTGTATTGGTAGAGTAGCTGGTTGAACAACCACTCTCTGTTCTGATAGAGTAGCTGCTTGACCAACCACTCTCTGTTCTGGTAGAGTAGCTGGTTGGCCAACCACTCTCTGTTCTGGTAGAGTAGCTGCTTGACCAACCACTCTCTGTATTGGTAGAGTAGCTGGTTGGCAAACCACTCTCTGTTCTGGTAGAGTAGCTGGTTGACCAACCACTCTCTGTTCTGGTAGAGTAGCTGGTTGGCAAACCACTCTCTGTTCTGATAGAGTAGCTGGTTGAACAACCACTCTCTGTTCTGATAGAGTAGCTGGTTGACCAACCACTCTCTGTATTGGTAGAGTAGCTGGTTGGCAAACCACTCTCTGTTCTGGTAGAGTAGCTGGTTGGCAAACCACTCTCTGTTCTGATAGAGTAGCTGGTTGAACAACCACTCTCTGTTCTGGTAGAGTAGCTGGTTGGCCAACCACTCTCTGTTCTGGTAGAGTAGCTGTTTGGCAAACCACTCCCTGTTCTGGTAGAGTAGCTGGTTGAACAATCACTCTCTGTTCTGGTAGAGTAGCAGGTTGAACAACCACTCTCTGTTCTGGTAGAGTAGCTGGTTGAACAACCACTCTCTATCCTGGTAGAGTAGTTGGTTGGCCAACCACTCTCTGTTCTGGTAGAGTAGCTGGTTGAACAACCACTCTCTGTTCTGATAGAGTAGCTGGTTGAACAACCACTCTGTTCTGGTAGAGTAGCTGGTTGAACAACCACTCTCTGTTCTGGTAGAGTAGTTGGTTGGCCAACCACTCTCTGTTCTGGTAGAGTAGCTGCTTGAACAACCACTCTCTGTTTTGGTAGAGTAGCAGGTTGAACAACCACTCTCTGTTCTGGTAGAGTAGCTGGTTGACCAACCACTCTCTGTTCTGGTAGAGTAGCTGGTTGAACAACCACTCTCTGTTCTGGTAGAGTAGCTGGTTGGCCAACCACAATCTGTTCTGATAGAGTAGTTGGTTGGCCAACCACTCTCTGTTCTGGTAGAGTAGCTGGTTGGCCAACCACAATCTGTTCTGATAGAGTAGTTGGTTGGCCAACCACTCTCTGGTCTGGTAGAGTAGCTGGTTGAACAACCACTCTCTGTTCTGGTAGAGTAGCTGGTTGGCCAACCACTCTCTGCTCTGGTAGAGTAGCTGGTTGGCCAACCACAATCTGTTCTGATAGAGTAGTTGGTTGGCCAACCACTCTCTGTTCTGGTAGAGTAGCTGGTTGGCCAACCACAATCTGTTCTGGTAGAGTAGTTGGTTGGCCAACCACTCTCTGGTCTGGTAGAGTAGCTGGTTGAACAACCACTCTCTGTTCTGGTAGAGTAGCTGGTTGGCCAACCACTCTCTGTTCTGGTAGAGTAGTTGGTTGGCCAACCACTCTCTGTTCTGGTAGAGTAGCTGGTTGACCAACCACTCTCTGTTCTGGTAGAGTAGCTGGTTGAACAACCACTCTCTGTTCTGGTAGAGTAGCTGGTTGAACAACCACTCTCTGTTCTGGTAGAGTAGCTGGTTGAACAACCACTCTCTGTTCTGGTAGAGTAGCTGGTTGACCAACCACTCTCTGTTCTGGTAGAGTAGCTGGTTGAACAACCACTCTCTGTTCTGGTAGAGTAGCTGGTTGACCAACCACTCTCTGTTCTGGTAGAGTAGCTGGTTGAACAACCACTCTCTGTTCTGGTAGAGTAGCTGGTTGACCAACCACTCTCTGTTCTGGTAGAGTAGCTGGTTGAACAACCACTCTCTGTATTGGTAGAGTAGATGGTTGAACAACCACTCTCTGTTCTGATAGAGTAGCTGGTTGAACAACCACTCTCTGTTCTGGTAGAGTAGCTGGTTGAACAACCACTCTCTGTTCTGGTAGAGTAGTTGGTTGGCCACTCTGTTCTGGTAGAGTAGCTGGTTGGCCAACCACTCTCTGTTCTGGTAGAGTAGCTGGTTGGACACTCTGTTCTGGTAGAGTAGCTGGTTGGCCAACCACTCTCTGTTCTGGTAGAGTAGCTGGTTGGACACTCTGTTCTGGTAGAGTAGCTGGTTGAACAACCACTCTCTGTTCTGGTAGAGTAGCTGGTTGAACAACCACTCTCTGTTCTGGTAGGGTAGCAGGTTGAACAACCACTCTCTGTTCTGGTAGGGTAGCAGGTTGAACAACCACTCTCTGTTCTGGTAGGGTAGCAGGTTGAACAACCACTCTCTGTTCTGGTAGGGTAGCAGGTTGAACAACCACTCTCTGTTCTGATAGAGTAGCTGGTTGGCCAACCACTCTCTGTTCTGGTAGAGTAGCTGGTTGAACAACCACTCTCTGTTCTGGTAGAGTAGCAGGTTGGCCAACCACTCTCTGTTCTGGTAGGGTAGCTGGTTGGCAAACCACTCTCTGTTCTGATAGAGTAGCTGGTTGACCAACCACTCTCTTTTCTGGTAGGGTACCTGGTTGGCAAACCACTCTCTGTTCTGATAGAGTAGCTGGTTGACCAACCACTCTCTGTTCTGGTAGAGTAGCTGGTTGAACAACCACTCTCTGTTCTGGTAGAGTAGCTGGTTGGCAAACCACTCTCTGTTCTGATAGAGTAGCTGGTTGACCAACCACTCTCTGTTCTGGTAGAGTAGCTGGTTGAACAACCACTCTCTGTTCTGGTAGAGTAGCTGGTTGACCAACCACTCTCTGTTCTGGTAGAGTAGCTGGTTGACCAACCACTCTCTGTTCTGGTAGAGTAGCTGGTTGAAAAACCACTCTCTGTTCTGGTAGGGTAGCTGGTTGGCAAACCACTCTCTGTTCTGATAGGGTAGCTGGTTGAACAACCACTCTCTGTTCTGGTAGAGTAGCTGGTTGGCAAACCACTCTCTGTTCTGATAGGGTAGCTGGTTGAACAACAACTCTCTGTTCTGGTAGAGTAGCTGGTTGAACAACCACTCTCTGTTCTGGTTGGGTAGCAGGTTGAACAACCACTCTCTGTTCTGGTAGAGTAGCTGGTTGAACAACCACTCTCTGTTCTGGTAGAGTAGCTGGTTGAACAACCACTCTCTGTATTGGTAGAGTAGATGGTTGAACAACCACTCTCTGTTCTGGTAGAGTAGCTGGTTGAACAACCACTCTCTGTTCTGGTAGAGTAGATGGTTGAACAACCACTCTCTGTTCTGATAGAGTAGCTGGTTGAACAATCTGTAGATATTCCTTTGACTGATCACTTCTATTACATGGCCAATTTAAATGAATGGCACAGGAATAAGGGTATTATCATTCATCAATTAGGGCCTGCAACCCCATATGTAATTCTGAAGATAACCATTCAGCATGGCCTCAGAGCGAGACGTGCCTTCATGTCCCATTGGGTTCACTGTGGTATCAAAGCTGCGGTCCTGTGGTATCAAAGCTGCGGTCCTGTGGTATCAAAGCTGCGGTCCTGTGGTATCAAAGCTGCGGTCCTGTGGTATCAAAGCTGCGGTCCTGTGGTACCAAAGCTGCGGTCCTGTGGTATCAAAGCTGCGGTCCTGTGGTATCAAAGCTGCAGTCCTGTGGTATCAAAGCTGCGGTCCTGTGGTATCAAAGCTGCAGTCCTGTGGTATCAAAGCTTTGGTCCAGTGTGACTCAGTTGGTAGAGCGTTGCACTTCCAATGCCAGGATAAAAATATGAATATAAATGCACTCACTACTGTAAATCGCTCTGGATAAGTGAGTCTGCTAAAATCTTAAGTTAAGAGTTGTTTATGGATAATTGTACTGCTTTGGCAATGTAAGTGACGATTCGTTGCTGCGCTGCAGGGTTGCAGGGTAAAATGAGGTATGGATGAAGTGGTGTAATAATTAAGATCCTATAACATCCGTGAAAGTCTGTTCATCTTTCAGGTTGTCTGTCTCTCTGTTCCTCTGTCTATTTGTTCCTCCCTTTGTCAGTCTGGTATCCGTCTGGTATCCGTCTGGTATCCGTCTGGTATCCGTCCTGGTATCCGTCTGGTATCCGTCTGGTATCCGTCTGGTATCCGTCTGGTATCCGTCTGGTATCCGTCTGGTATCCGTCCTGGTATCCGTCTGGTATCCGTCTGGTATCCGTCTGGTATCCGTCTGGTATCCGTCTGGTATCCGTCCTGGTATCTGTCTTGGTATCCGTCTGGTATCCGTCTGGTATCCGTCTGGTATCCGTCTGGTATCCGTCTGGTATCCGTCTGGTATCCGTCCTGGTATCCGTCTGGTATCCGTCTGGTATCCGTCTGGTATCCGTCTGGTATCCGTCCTGGTATCCGTCTGGTATCCGTCTGGTATCCGTCTGGTATCCGTCTGGTATCTGTCTGGTATCCGTCTGGTATCCGTCTGGTATCCGTCTGGTATCCGTCTGGTATCCGTCCTGGTATCCGTCTGGTATCCGTCTGGTATCCGTCTGGTATCCGTCTGGTATCTGTCTTGGTATCCGTCTGGTATCCGTCTGGTATCCGTCTGGTATCCGTCTGGTATCCGTCTGGTATCTGTCCTGGTATCCGTCTGGTATCCGTCCTGGTATCCGTCTGGTATCCGTCTGGTATCCGTCTGGTATCCGTGTGGTATCCGTCCTGGTATCCGTCTGGTATCCGTCTGGTATCCGTCTGGTATCCGTCCTGGTTACACACTATGCAGAATCTCTCTCTCTCTTTGATAAACTTTGTGGGATTTCTGGGTTCCTAATGAGATCTTGCATCCAAATGAGAAAACCCAAAACAAAACGCTGTGACTCTGCGTGTGTGTGTCTGTCTGTGTGTGTGTGCCCTTGTGGGTGTGTTGATAACCTGGATAACATCAGCGATGTGAATCTTGGATGTAGCCAGCCACACATATCTCCTCTGAGACATTAACTTTGTACTAACACAACGCACAAACACAACCCTAACCTTCTGTACTAACACACAACTCAACCCTAAAACTCTGTACTAACACACAACTCAACCCTAACCCTCTGTACAAACACACAACTCAACCCTAACCCTCTGTAATAACACACAACACAACCCTAACCCTCTGTACAAACACACAACTCAACCCTAACCCTCTGTAATAACACACAACACAACCCTAACCATCTGAACAAACACACAACTCAATCCTCACCCTTTCTACTAACACAACTCAACCCTAACCCTCTATAATAACACACAACTCAACCCTTACCCTCGCTACTAACACAACTCAACCCTAACCCACTGAACAAACACACAACTCAATCCTCACCCTCGCTACTAACACAAATCAACTTAACCCTCTGTACACACACACAACTCAACCCTAACCCTCTGTAATAACACACAACTCACACCTCACCCTCGCTACTAACACAACTCAACCCTTACCCTCACTACTAACACAACTGAATCCTAACCCTCTGTACACAGACACAACTCAACCCTAACCCTCTGTAATAACACACAATTCAACCCTAACCCTCTGTACTAACACACAACTCAACCCTAACCCTCTGTACTAACACACAACTCAACCCTAACCCTCTGTACTAACACACAACTCAACCCTAACCCTCTGTACTAACACACAACTCAACCCTAACCCTCTGTACAAACATACAACTCAACCCTAACCCTCTGTACTAACACACAACTCAACCCTAACCATCTGTACTAACACACAACTCAACCCTAACCATCTGTACTAACACACAACTCAACCCTAACCCTCTGTACAAACATACAACTCAACCCTAACCCTCTGTACTAACACACAACTCAACCCTAACCCTCTGTACTAACACACAACTCAACCCTAACCCTCTGTACTAACACACAACTCAACCCTAACCCTCTGTACTAACACACAACTCAACCCTAACCCTCTGTACTAACACACAACTCAACCCTAACCCTCTGTACTAACACACAACTCAACCCTAACCCTCTGTACTAACACACAACTCAACCCTAACCCTCTGTACTAACACACAACTCAACCCTAATCATCTGTACTAACACACAACTCAACCCTTACCCTCGCTACTTACACACATGAGAAAATACACCGTTTTTGCATTACACCAATGTCATCAACATGTTGAGTGTCATCAACAGCATCTACTGTAGGATCAAGCATCATTTACTCATACATGCCAGTGATTGGACAGTTGGATAGTGAACATATGTAATCATTATAATGACGCACACACAGACGCACACAGTGGCATATTAATGAAATGTCTTGTTGCTAGGGGTTTAAAAAATGCTATTGATTTTTTTTATTTAACTAGGCAAGTCAGTTATTAAGAACACATTTTTATTTACAATGACGGCCTAGGAACAGTAACCCTACTACATCAACAACAACCACACATTGATGATCTAGGAACAGTGGGTTAACTGCCTTGAACAGAGGCAGAACAACAGACTTTTACCTTGTAAGTTCGGGGATTCCATCCAGCAATCTTTCGGTTATTGGCCCAACGCTCTAACCACCTGCCATCATAAAATTCTCTCTTTCTCTCTCTCTCTCTCTCTCTCTCTCTCTCTCTCTCTCTCTCTCTCTCTCTCTCTCTCTCTCTCTCTCTCTGTCTCTCAAACAAAAGCCATTCATTTTAGAGGGGGATTATAAAAAAAATCAATGTGTGGTATCTCATTCTGTCACATACATTGAGAGCCTATTTAAACCGTGCAGCACGTGGGCATCGCAACAAAGGACAATGTCAAATGTAAAGTGTTGCTTGTCTAAGGATTATATTAAGAGCTGTGACGTAAGGACAGGAGGAAAGGAACGCCAAGTCCATTTCCCTTAGGAGATGACAATGGCTGCATTCAGAGAGCGAATCAATGCGCAGAAAAGCACATTATGTCTTCTCTATTGAATGGTACAGTATAGCTGTGTGCTAAATAATCACACACAAAAAAGGAAGATTGGTTGAGAATTAATTGTTTCTCTCAATTGTTTCAGACTCTGCTGCCTTTCAAAGCAGCTCACTTTGGCTCAGAGAGAGAGTGTGCTTGTTTGCGTGCATGCGTGCGTGCATAAGTACGTGAACGGGTACTCGGGTGTGTGTTTTGCCTGTGGCGTGTGTATGTGTGTGTGCCTGCACCACCCTATATCATGGTACAGATTAGTTGTAATTCTACTCGAGTGGCCCGGTTTTGTTTTGCCTTCGATGACTCTACATAGAAGTCTGGCAGCAATATCAACAAAGGAAAAATGTGCAAGATAGAACCGAACACACACAATGAGTGGACGAGTAAACTCTATCCACTGAAAGCAAACAAACCCTATACACTGCAAGTAAACAAACTCTATCCACTGCAAGTAAACAAACCCTATCCACTGCAAGCAAACAAACCCTATCCACTGCAAGTAAACAAACTATATCCACTGCAAGTAAACAAACACTATTCACTGAAAATAAACAAACTATATACACTGCAAGTAAACAAACTCTATCCACTGCAAGCAAACAAACCCTATCCACTGCAAATAAACAAACTCTATCCACTGCAAGTAAACAAACGCTATCCACTGCAAGTAAACAAACCCTATCCACTGCAAATAAACAAACCCTATCCACTGCAAGCAAACAAACTGTATACACTGCAAATAAACAAATCCTATCCACTGCAAGTAAACAAACCATATTCACTGCAAGTAAACAAACCCTATCCACTGCAAATAAACAAACTATATCCACTGCAAGTAAACAAACCCTATACACTGCAAGGTAACAAACTCTATCCACTGCAAGTAAACAAACTCTATCCACTGCAAGTAAACAAACCCTATTCACTGCAAGTAAACAAACTCTATCCACTGCAAGTAAACAAACCCTATCCACTGCAAGTAAACAAACTATATCCACTGCAAGTAAACAAACACTATTCACTGCAAATAAACAAACCCTATACACTGCTAGTAAACAAACGCTATCCACTGCAAGTAAACAAAACCTATCCACTGCAAATAAACAAACCCTATCAACTGCAAGCAAACAAACTGTATACACTGCAAGTAAACAAATCCTATCCACTGCAAGTAAACAAACCATATTCACTGCAAGTAAACAAACCCTATCCACTGCAAATAAACAAACTCTATCCACTACAAGTAAACAAACCCTATACACTGCAAGGTAACAAACTCTATCCACTGCAAGTAAACAAACGCTATCCACTGCAAGTAAACAAACCATATTCACTGCAAGTAAACAAACCCTATCCACTGCAAGTAAACAAACTCTATCCACTGCAAGTAAACAAACCCTATTCACTGAAAATATTCAAACCCTATCCACTGCAAGTAAACAAACCCTATCCACTGCAAGTAAACAAATTATATCAACTGCAAGTAAAGAAACCCTATCCACTGCAAGTAAACAAACCCTGTCCACTGCAAATAAACAAACTATATCCACTGCAAGTAAACAAACACTATTCACTGCAAATAAACAAACCCTATACACTGCTAGTAAACAAACGCTATCCACTGCAAGTAAACAAAACCTATCCACTGCAAATAAACAAACCCTATCAACTGCAAGCAAACAAACTGTATACACTGCAAGTAAACAAATCCTATCCACTGCAAGTAAACAAACCATATTCACTGCAAGTAAACAAACCCTATACACTGCAAGGTAACAAACTCTATCCACTGCAAGTAAACAAACGCTATTCACTGAAAATAAACAAACTATATACACTGCAAGTAAACAAACTCTATCCACTGCAAGCAAACAAACCCTATCCACTGCAAATAAACAAACCCTATCCACTGCAAGTAAACAAACCCCATCCACTGCAAGTAAACAAACCCTATTCACTGCAAGTAAACAAACCCTATCCACTGCAAGCAAACAAACCCTATCCATTGCAAGTAAACAAACGCTATCCACTGCAAGTAAACAAACCCTATCCACTGCAAATAAACAAACCCTATCCACTGCAAGCAAACAAACTGTATACACTGCATGTAAACAAATCCTATCCAGTGCAAGTAAACAAACCCTATACACTGCAAGGTAACAAACTATATCCACTGCAAGTAAACAAACGCTATCCACTGCAAGTAAACAAACCCTATCCACTGCAAATAAACAAACGCTATCCACTGCAAGCAAACAAACTGTATACACTGAAAGTAAACAAACCCTATAGACTGCAAGTAAACAAACCCTATACACTGCAAGTAAACAAACCCTATCCACTGCAAGTAAACAAACTCTATCCACTGCAAGTAAACAAACCCTATTCACTGAAAATATTCAAACCCTATCCACTGCAAGTAAACAAACCCTATCCACTGCAAGTAAACAAATTATATCAACTGCAAGTAAAGAAACCCTATCCACTGCAAGTAAACAAACCCTGTCCACTGCAAATAAACAAACTATATCCACTGCAAGTAAACAAACACTATTCACTGCAAATAAACAAACCCTATACACTGCTAGTAAACAAACGCTATCCACTGCAAGTAAACAAAACCTATCCACTGCAAATAAACAAACCCTATCAACTGCAAGCAAACAAACTGTATACACTGCAAGTAAACAAATCCTATCCACTGCAAGTAAACAAACCATATTCACTGCAAGTAAACAAACCCTATACACTGCAAGGTAACAAACTCTATCCACTGCAAGTAAACAAACGCTATTCACTGAAAATAAACAAACTATATACACTGCAAGTAAACAAACTCTATCCACTGCAAGCAAACAAACCCTATCCACTGCAAATAAACAAACCCTATCCACTGCAAGTAAACAAACCCCATCCACTGCAAGTAAACAAACGCTATCCACTGCAAGCAAACAAACCCTATCCATTGCAAGTAAACAAACGCTATCCACTGCAAGTAAACAAACCCTATCCACTGCAAATAAACAAACCCTATCCACTGCAAGCAAACAAACTGTATACACTGCATGTAAACAAATCCTATCCAGTGCAAGTAAACAAACCCTATACACTGCAAGGTAACAAACTATATCCACTGCAAGTAAACAAACGCTATCCACTGCAAGTAAACAAACCCTATCCACTGCAAATAAACAAACACTATCCACTGCAAGCAAACAAACTGTATACACTGAAAGTAAACAAACCCTATAGACTGCAAGTAAACAAACCCTATACACTGCAAGTAAACAAACCCTATCCACTGCAAGTAAACAAACCATATCCACTGCAAGTAAACAAACTCTATCCACTGCAAGCAAACAAACCATATACACTGCAAGTAAACAAATCCTATCCACTGCAAGTAAACAAACCATATTCACTGCAAGTAAACAAACCCTATTCACTGCAAGTAAACAAACCCTATCCACAGCAAGTAAACAAACTCTATCCACTGCAAGTAAACAAACACTATTCACTGCAAATAAACAAACCCTATACACTGCAAGTAAACAAACTATATCCACTGCAAGTAAACAAACACTAGTCACTGCAAATAAACAAACCCTATACACTGCTAGTAAACAAACGCTATCCACTGCAAGTAAACAAAACCTATCCACTGCAAATAAACAAACCCTATCAACTGCAAGCAAACAAACTGTATACACTGCAAGTAAACAAATCCTATCCACTGCAAGTAAACAAACCATATTCACTGCAAGTAAACAAACCCTATACACTGCAAGGTAACAAACTCTATCCACTGCAAGTAAACAAACGCTATCCACTGCAAGTAAACAAACCATATTCACTGCAAGTAAACAAACCCTATCCACTGCAAGTAAACAAACTCTATCCACTGCAAGTAAACAAACCCTATTCACTGAAAATATTCAAACCCTATCCACTGCAAGTAAACAAACCCTATCCACTGCAAGTAAACAAATTATATCCACTGCAAGTAAAGAAACCCTATCCACTGCAAGTAAACAAACCCTGTCCACTGCAAATAAACAAACCCAATCCACTGCAAGTAAACAAACCCTATCCACAGCAAATAAATAAACCCTATCCACTGCAAATAAACAAACCCTATCCACTGCAAGTTAACAAACCCAATCCACTGCAAGTAAACAAACCCTATCCACAGCAAATAAATAAACCCTATCCACTGCAAATAAACAAATCCTATCCACTGCAAGTAAACAAACCATATCCACTGCAAGTAAACAAACACTATTCACTGCAAATAAACAAACCCTATACACTGCAAGTAAACAAACGCTATCCACTGCAAGTAAACAAAACCTATCCACTGCAAATAAACAAACCCTATCCACTGCAAGCAAACAAACTGTATACACTGCAAGTAAACAAATCCTATCCACTGCAAGTAAACAAACCATATTCACTGCAAGTAAACAAACCCTATCCACTGCAAATAAACAAACTCTATCCACTACAAGTAAACAAACCCTATACACTGCAAGGTAACAAACTCTATCCACTGCAAGTAAACAAACCCTATACACTGCAAGGTAACAAACTCTATCCACTGCAAGTAAACAAACGCTATCCACTGCAAGTAAACAAACCCTATCCACTGCAAATAAACAAACGCTATCCACTGCAAGCAAACAAACTGTATACACTGAAAGTAAACAAACCCTATAGACTGCAAGTAAACAAACCCTATACACTGCAAGTAAACAAACCCTATCCACTGCAAGTAAACAAACCATATCCACTGCAAGTAAACAAACTCTATCCACTGCAAGCAAACAAACCATATACACTGCAAGTAAACAAATCCTATCCACTGCAAGTAAACAAACCATATTCACTGCAAGTAAACAAACCCTATTCACTGCAAGTAAACAAACCCTATCCACAGCAAGTAAACAAACTCTATCCACTGCAAGTAAACAAACCCTATTCACTGCAAGTAAACAAACTCTATCCACTGCAAGTAAACAAACCCTATCCACTGCAAGCAAACAAACCCTATCCACTGCAAGTAAACAAACTATATCCACTGCAAGCAAACAAACCCTATCCACTGCAAGTAAACAAACTATATCCACTGCAAGTAAACAAACACTATTCACTGCAAATAAACAAACCCTATACACTGCAAGTAAACAAACGCTATCCACTGCAAGTAAACAAACCCTATCCACTGCAAATAAACAGACCCTATCCACTGCAAGCAAACAAACTGTATACACTGCAAGTAAACAAATCCTATCCACTGCAAGTAAACAAACCATATTCACTGCAAGTTAACAAACCCTATCCACTGCAAATAAACAAACTCTATCCACTGCAAGTAAATAAACCCTATACACTGCAAGTAAACAAACCCTATTCACTGCAAGTAAACAAACCCTATCCACTGCAAGCAAACAAACCCTATCCACTGCAAGTAAACAAACTATATCCACTGCAAGTAAACAAACACTATTCACTGAAAATAAACAAACTATATACACTGCAAGTAAACAAACCCTATCCACTGCAAGTAAACAAACCCTATTCACTGCAAGTAAACAAACCCTATCCACTGCAAATAAACAAACGCTATCCACTGCAAGCAAACAAACTGTATGCACTGCAAGTAAACAAACCCTATACACTGCAAGTAAACAAACCATATCCACTGCAAGTAAACAAACTCTATCCACTGCAAGCAAACAAACCATATACACTGCAAGTAAACAAATCCTATCCACTGCAAGTAAACAAACCATATTCACTGCAAGTAAACAAACCCTATCCACTGCAAGTAAACAAACCCTATTCACTGCAAGTAAACAAACCCTATCCACAGCAAGTAAACAAACTCTATCCACTGCAAGTAAACAAACCCTATTCACTGCAAGTAAACAAACTATATCCACTGCAAGTAAACAAACCCAATCCACTGCAAGTAAACAAACCCTATCCACTGCAAGTAAACAAACTCTATTCACTGCAAATAAACAAACCCTATCCACTGCAAGTTAACAAACCCAATCCACAGCAAATAAATAAACCCTATCCACTGCAAATAAACAAACCCTATCCACTGCAAGTAAACAAACCCAATCCACTGCAAGTAAACAAACCCAATCCACTGCAAGTAAACAAACCCTATCCACAGCAAATAAATAAACCCTATCCACTGCAAGTAAACAAACCCTATCCACTGCAAGTAAACAAACCCTATCCACAGCAAATAAACAAACCCTATCCACAGCAAATAAATAAACCCTATCCACTGCAAGTAAACAAACCCTATCCACAGCAAATAAACAAACACTATCCACTGCAAGTTAAAAAAAAATCCCATTCCACACTTTCCTAAACCCTCTACTCATTTACATTTTAGTCATTTAGCAGACGATCTTATCCAGAGCGAATGTGACGTTGGTATAAAGGGATCGGGAGACAGGCGCAGGAATGGGTAATAGGGTTTTTTATTGACCCAAATTACAGCGTGCCATGTAAAGGCACGGGGACGAAAACCAGACAAACACGTATACAAAACACAGGGTTAAAACCCAAAACAGGAGTACCTCAAATAAATACACGGGACGAGACCCGCAACATACACGCACACAATGATTCCACATGGGTAAAAAAACGTAATCTACTGCGCAATACAAGCGGCACGAAAGCCAAAACAATACAGCACAGGTACTCACACGACCAACGGACATTGTAACAGTAATCGACGGCCCAAAGGAAACCAAAGGGCACACTTATACAAGCGCTAATCCGTGGAAATGTGGGCCAGGTGTGTGTAATGAAAGTTCTGGAGGGATCCGTGACAGCGACTTACATTTAGTGCACACATCTTAAGATAGCTAGGTGGGACAACCACATATCTCAGTCGTAGTAAGTACACTTTTCCTCCATAAAGTAGCTATCAGCAATGTCAGAGCTAGTAAGGCAGAGTGTGATTGTTAGAAAGGTGTGTGATTGTTAGAAAGGTGTGTGATTGTTGGAAAGGTGAGGTCATTTTCTTTGGGGGGAGGTGGGGTGTTGTGGGATTATTTAATATACTATTTGAAGGATTTTGGGGTTTCAGATGTTTTCGGAAGATGGGCAAGGACTTTAATGTCCTAGCTTCAGAGGGAAGCTGGTTCCACAATTGGCATGCCAGGACAGAGAGAAGTTTGACTGGGATGAGTGGGAGCTGCCCTCCCTTAGGGGTGGGAGGGCCAAAAGACCAGAGTTGGCAGAACAGAGTACTTGAGGTGTAGGGATTGAACATAGCCTGATGGTAGGGACAGGCAGTTCTTCTTGCTGCTCCGTAAGCAAGTACCATTGTCTTGAAATGGATGCGAGCTTTGACTGGAAGCCAGTGGAGTTTGAGGAGGAGTGGGGTGACATGAGAGAACTTGGGAAGGAGATCCTCTCCACGTCACCTGGTAGGAGCGGCATGCCAGGTAGGATGCAATCCAAGATTCGGCCGAGTCTGAGACACCCTGCCCTGAGAGGGTGGAAAGGAGGATCTGGTGGTTCACGGTGTTGAAGGCAGAGGATGGATCAAGAAGGATGAGAAAAGAGGAGAGAGAGTCAGCTTTGGCAGTGTGGAGATCATCTGTGACACAGAGGAGGGCAGTCTCGGTTGATGGACCCGTCTTGAAGCCTGACTGATTAGGGTGGAGAAGATCGTTCTGAGAAAGAGGAAGTTGGTCAGAGACAGCCTGCTCAAGTGTTTTGGAAATAAAATCAATTAAGGATACTGGTCTGTATTTTGATGACAGATGGGTCGAAAGTTTGTTTCTTATGGAGGGGAGTTTGTTTCTTTTGAAGTCAGAGGGGACCCAGCTAGTGGTTGGGATGAATTGATGAGGGTAGTGAGGAATGGGAGAAGGTCTCCAGAGGAGAAGGGATGAGGGGATGGGGTGGAGAGGGCAGTTTGTCAGGCAGTCAGACTTCACTAGTCACAAGATTTTATCTGGAGAGAGATGGGAGAAAGAGGTCAAGGCGTAGGGTAGTTCTGTGTGTGAGTGGGACCAGTGGAATCAATAGGCTGAGGGAATGAGGAGGGGATTTCATCATCAACCTTATTTTCAAAGTGGAGTGACAAAGTCGTCCAAAGAAAGGAAAGAGGGAGGGATGGAGTATTTCCTACCGTTACAGGTAGAAGCTTGACATTTAGAGTGATAGAAAGTGGTTTTAGCAGCGGATACAAAGAAGAGAAGGTAGAGAGGAGGGAGTGAAGGAATGATAGGTCCTCCAGAACTTTAGTTGTTGTTCATCTTGCCTCAGTCATAGGATACGGAAATGGAGGAGAGTAGGGTCGAACGGGCAGAATCAGGAGACAAGATGGAGAAAGATTTAGCAGAAGGGAGAGAGATGAGGATAGAAGAGGAGAGAGTAGTGTGAAAGAGCGCAAAGATTGTGACGGTGTATGACCCTCTGGGTAGGGGCTGAGTGGTTAGGGTTGGAGGAGAGTGAGACAGAAAAGGAAACAAAGTAGTGATTGGAGACCTGGAGGGGGATTGCAGTGAGATCAGAAGATGAACAGCCTTTAGTAAAGATGAGGTCAAGTATATATCCTGCCTTGTGAGTGGGAGGGGACTGGGAAAGTGTGAAGTTAAAAGGGGCAAGGAGGGAAAAGAGGTGTAAAGAAATGAATCAAAGTCAGATGCTGGGAGGTTGAAGTCGCCCAGTACGATGGGCAGTGCGCCATTGTCAGGAAATTAGCTTATCAAGGTGTCAAGCTCATTGAGGAACTCTAAGGGCAACTGGTGAGCGATAGATGACAGCAATGTTAAGCTTGAGTTGACAAGTGACAGCATGGAATTCAAATGAGGAGATGGACAGGTGAGTGAAGAAGAAGAAATAAAATCTCCACTTATGAGAAATAAGTACCCTGTACCACCACTGCGACGACCAGATGCTCTTAGACTATGAGAGAACATGTAGTCAGATGAAGAGAGTGCAGTTGGAGTAGCAGTGTTCTCTGGGGTGATCCATGTCTCCGTCAGGGCCAACAAGTCTACGGTCTGAAGGGCAGCATAGGCTGAGATGAACTTGGCATTCTTGACCGCAGATAGGCTGTTCCAAACAATGCCGGAGACCAGGAATTCCACATGGGTTGTGCGCACAGGTACCCTAAATTAGAAGGGTTGCAGCCAAGGGGTGGGGAGCATCTGTAAAGCCTACATGGAGAAGGGCGAACAGGTATAGAAAACACACACATAGTTGACAAAGCTGCAAAAAGAGCAATATGAAAATAACGAGGTAAGATGCTGAAGTGAGAGAGTGGAGTCTCCCTCTCTTTCCTTCCTCGAATTACTCCAAGGAACAATTCATCAGAACAGTCTTTGTTTTGCCGACAGTCTTTGTTTTCGGCAACGAGACCGCCAATGACACAACCGCCGCTTACAGCTGCCGCTAAGAAAACAGGGGAGTTTGAAGTACGAACACTAGTTGTTAATTACCTTGCTGAGGTGAAGAGCACACCTTCCGGTAATACTTTCTGATCATGTAGGAGAGGAGAAACCACTCCCTCTCCAATACAAAACTCTGATTATCAAAACCACATCAGTCACAAATTGTCCTGCCCCATAATCGTGGTTGATGTGTGAAGAATCCACTGCAAATTATGAGTAGTCAGCAGTTCACACACTAAGTAGGCCACTGGAAGACAGACCGCACTTAAAGTAGATGGCCATAGCTAGCAAAAAGACAGTACTAGACAACAACAGATTAAGTACAAATGATCACTTCAGGAGATATCAGGAGTCCTCTTGCTATAGATTGATTCCACTGCTGTCAGCCAGGCTGCACACAATACAACTGTATGTTGTGAATCCTAATCATAGTGTCCATTTCCCCTCTAGCTCTAAGTGATCTCCTTTGATATGAGACATCAAATAAGGTTTCACCTAGTCTTCTTTTTCTTTCTTCCTTTCCTTTCTTACCTCTAACTTGCCAATCGGAACACTCCCTAACATCCAAGCAACCCAAACCTTTGTGATAGAAAAAAAGAGAAAAACACATTCCAAAATTCCCACAAAGCCTATACACCCACTAAACACAGTTTTTGGCTCCTAATATCCTCCAAAGCACTGTGGATAATATGCGTGATCTATCTTGCCTTCCTGGTGGCTTCGACAGGGGACTAGTATTCTATGTTCCAGGCTTCGACAGGGGACTAGTATTCTATGTTCCAGGCTACGACAGGGGACTAGTATTCTACGTTCCAGGCTTCGACAGGGGACTAGTATTCTATGTTCCAGGCTATGACAGGGGACTAGTATTCTATGTTCCAGGCTACGACAGTGGACTAGTATTCTACGTTCCAGGCTACGACAGGGGACTAGTATTCTATGTTTTAGGCAACGACAGTGGACTAGTATTCTATGTTTTAGGCTACGACAGGGGACTAGTATTCTATGTTCCAGGCTATGACAGGGGACTAGTATTCTATGTTCCAGGCTATGACAGGGGACTAGTATTCCACGTTCCAGGCTTCGACAGGGGACTAGTATTCTATGTTCCAGGCTTCGACAGGGGACTAGTATTCTATGTTCCAGGCTACGACAGGGGACTAGTATTCTATGTTCCAGGCTACGACAGGGGACTAGTATTCTATGTTCCAGGCTATGACAGGGGACTAGTATTCTATGTTCCAGGCTACGACAGTGGACTAGTATTCTACGTTCCAGGCTACGACAGGGGACTAGTATTCTATGTTTTAGGCTACGACAGTGGACTAGTATTCTATGTTTTAGGCTACGACAGGGGACTAGTATTCTATGTTCCAGGCTATGACAGGGGACTAGTATTCTATGTTCCAGGCTATGACAGGGGACTAGTATTCCACGTTCCAGGCTTCGACAGGGGACTAGTATTCTATGTTCCAGGCTACGACAGGGGACTAGTATTCTACGTTCCAGGCTTCGACAGGGGACTAGTATTCTATGTTCCAGGCTACGACAGGGGACTAGTATTCTATGTTCCAGGCTACGAAAGGGGACTAGTATTCTATGTTCCAGGGTACGACAGGGGACTAGTATTCTATGTTCCAGGCTATGACAGTGGACTAGTATTCTATGTTTTAGGCTACGACAGGGGACTAGTATTCTACGTTCCAGGCTACAACAGGGGACTAGTATTCTATGTTCCAGGCTATGACAGGGGACTAGTATTCTATGTTCCAGGCTATGACAGGGGACTAGTATTCTACGTTCCAGGCTACGACAGGGGACTAGTATTCTATGTTCCAGGCTATGACAGGGGACTAGTATTCTACGTTCCAGGCTTCGACAGGGGACTAGTATTCTATGTTCCAGGCTATGACAGGGGACTAGTATTCTATGTTCCAGGCTATGACAGGGGACTAGTATTCTATGTTCCAGGATAAAACAGAGGACAAGTATTCTATGTTCCAGGCTACGATAGGGGACTAGTATTCTATGTTCCAGGCTACGACAGGGGACTAGTATTCTACGTTCCAGGCTACGGCAGGGGACTAGTATTCTACGTTCCAGGCTAAAACAGAGGACTAGTATTCTATGTTCCAGGATAAAACAGAGGACTAGTATTCTATGTTCCAGGCTACGACAGGGGACTAGTATTCTACGTTCAAGGCTACGACAGGGGACTAGTATTCTATGTTCCAGGCTAAAACAGAGGACTAGTATTCTATGTTCCAGGCTACGATAGGGGACTAGTATTCTATGTTCCAGGCTACGATAGGGGACTAGTATTCTATGTTCCAGGATAAAACAGAGGACTAGTATTCTATGTTCCAGGCTACGACAGGGGACTAGTATTCTATGTTCCAGGCTACGATAGGGGACTAGTATTCTATGTTCCAGGATAAAACAGAGGACTAGTATTCTATGTTCCAGGCTACGACAGGGGACTAGTATTCTATGTTCCAGGCTACGACAGGGGACTAGTATTCTATGTTCCAGGCTATGACAGGGGACTAGTATTCTATGTTCCAGGCTATGACAGGGGACTAGTATTCTATGTTCCAGGCTATGACAGGGGACTAGTATTCTATGTTCCAGGCTACGACAGGGGACTAGTATTCTATGTTCCAGGCTACGACAGGGGACTAGTTGTCACGAATGTCGTCGGGAGAAGGAGAAGAGGACCAAGGTGCAGCGTGGTAAGTGTCCATATTACTTTTAATAAATACGAAACACTAGAACAAAACAACAAAACGACAAACGAACAGTTCTGCAAGGTGCAATACACAAAACACAAAACAACTACCCACAAACACAGGTGGTTCTCAATCAGAGACAACGATTGACAGCTGCCTCTGATTGGGAACCATACCAGGCCAAACACATAGAAAAGGACAATATAGAACAAAACATAGAATGCCCAGCCCAACTCACGCCCTGACCAAACCAAAATAGAGACATAAAAAGGATCTCTAAGGGCAGGGCGTGACACCGCCTAAGACTTTTCTAAACAGAAAAAAACCTGTAATTATTTCCAGTGACTGTAATTGCCTCCATATTAAAGGGATAGTTCGAGATTTTGACAAGGAAGCCATTTATAGAATG
This sequence comes from Salvelinus alpinus, assembly GCF_045679555.1. NCBI lineage: Eukaryota > Metazoa > Chordata > Actinopteri > Salmoniformes > Salmonidae > Salvelinus > Salvelinus alpinus. The sequence goes on from NC_092095.1 coordinate 13,174,990, forward strand.
AATAGGAACAGCTAGCATGCTAACTTAACTGTGCGGTCCCCTGCAGCACCCCAGGTTTAAAAAGAAAACCTGCTCTAGGCACACTGACGAGTGGCGAGTAATCTGCTCCTCACCATCTCTTCTCTTCCCTCCATCCTCTCCATCCCCCTTCCCTAATCAGCTGTCTATTACAGCTGTGGCCAGGCAGGGCTCTCCGGGAACAGACTGACACCATCCTGATGGATGAAACACACTCTCTCAACACAACATTTTTTATCTCTTCATTTCCCTGCTCTCTATCTTTCTCTCTCTTCCGTTCCCTCTTTCTCTCTCCCACTGGAGCTGAGACTCGTATCAAAATGTATAGAGTTGTCCTGTTAGGATGAAATGAAAACGACGGCCAGCACTCACACGTAATTTATTTTAAATGTATTTTACCTTTATTTAACTAGACAAAACAAATTCTTATTTACAATGACGGCCTACCCCGAACAAACGCTCCCCTAACCCAGACGACGCTGAGCCAATTGTGCGCCGCCCTATGGGACTCCCGATCACGGCCGGTTGTAATACAGCCCGGGATCAAACCAGGGTCTGTAGTGACGCCTCTAGCACTGAGATGCAGCGCTTTAGACCGCTGTAGCCACTCGGGAGCCTTAAAGAGTACATTTCCCTACTCTCTCTATCTTTCTCTCTCCCCACTCGGCCTGAGACTCGTAGAGTTGTCCTGTTAGGGTGAAATGAAAACGACGGCCAGCACTCACACATAAAGTGTACAGTTTGTGAAAGCTAAGGTGCATGAAATAAAGAACAAATGAAGTTTATTGGTGCCCTCTTGGAGGAAAGTGGACGTTAAATTAGAAGTGTTCAATTCTTATCAAAGACTTACAAGTTAAAAGCAATAAAAGGCATTTTGTAAACACAGTGTTTGTGTGTGTAACACATTTATTATGTTCGCATGACAGGAAAACTAAAATAACACCATAAGATGATTTACAGAAAGTACACACAGCTGCATCAAATGCTGATGAGATATTAGTCTAATTCACATAAAGTCATTCATATTGTACCTCAGCCCTAGAGAACATACAGTTACATTAGAATTAGGATCCCATTACCATACGAGATACTGTGTCTTCAAAAGCAGGGGGGACATTTTACAGGTATTGCTGAATGAATATCTTTTTCCAGCTCTGCAGGGGGTTTTTACAGCCACAAATCTATTAGTTATTCACTGGACTACTCCAGCCTTTCACTATTAAATAGCGACAGAGAGATATATATAAATATATATATATATACAGTGGGGAGAACAAGTATTTGATACACTGCCAATTTTGCAGGTTTTCCTACTTACAAAGCATGTAGAGGTCTGTAATTTTTATCATAGGTACACTTCAACTGTGAGAGACGGAATCTAAAACAAAAATCCAGAAAATCACATTGTATAATTTTTAAGTAATTAATTTGCATGGTGCAAATGTGCATGGAGTCTGACTGTTGTTCTGTGCTGTGCTGTGTTGAGCAGCAGAGGACACTGGCAGAGACATGAATAGGACATAAAGAGTACTATCTATCTATCTATCTATCTATCTATCTATCTTTCTATCTATCTATCTATCACAACAGCTCTCAGACACTGGCAGACACATGAATTAGGCTATTCATGGATACATGAATAGGGCCAGGGCTAAAGGACACTGGTAGAGACATGAATAGGGCCAGGGCTAAAGGACACTGGTAGAGACATGAATAGGGCCAGGGCTAAAGGACACTGGTAGAGACATGAATAGGGCCAGGGCTAAAGGACACTGGTAGAGACATGAATAGAGCCAGGGCTAAAGGACATTGGTGGATACATGAATAGGGCCAGGGCTAAAGGACACTGGTGGAGACATGAATAGGGCCAGGGCTAAAGGACACTGGCAGAGACATGAATAGGGCCAGGGCTAAAGGACACTGGTAGAGACATGAATAGGGCCAGGGCTAAAGGACACTGGCAGAGACATGAATAGGGCCAGGGCTAAAGGACACTGGTGGAGACATGAATAGGGCCAGGGCTAAAGGACACTGGTAGAGACATGAATAGGGCCAGGGCTGCTTCAGGTTCCAAGTGTAGATGATGAACACAAAAGTATTGTATAACCATTTGTATCCTGTATGCATGCTAGCATGCAGAAATACACACACGTATACACACACGTGTGTATAAAAGATCCTGGAGAGCTTCTGCCCACAATCAAATGGCCCAGCAGGCTCAGAACATGTGAAAGTCTATAGACTCCAAAAAACTAAATTCATTGAACTATCAAGCGACTATTCTGATAATCAACCATCTAGAGGACTATTACCACTGGGCTGATATATAATGAACCATCTAGAGGACTATTACCACTGGGCTGATATATAATCAACCCTCTAGAGGACTATTACCACTGGGCTGATATATAATGAACCATCTAGAGGACTATTACCACTGGGCTGATATATAATGAACCCTCTAGAGGACTATTACCACTGGGCTGATATATAATCAACCATCTAGAGGACTAATACCACTGGGCTGATATATAATCAACCATCTAGAGGACTATTACCACTGGGCTGATATATAATCAACGCTCTAGAGGACTATTACCACTGGGCTGATATATAATCAACCATCTAGAGGACTAATACCACTGATATATAATCAACCCTCTAGAGGACTATTACCACTGGGCTGATATATAATCAACCCTGTAGAGGACTATTACCACTGGGCTGATATATAATCAACCCTCTAGAGGACTATTACCACTGGGCTGATATATAATCAACCATCTAGAGGACTATTACCACTGGGCTGATATATAATCAACCCTCTAGAGGACTATTACCACTGATATATAATCAACCCTCTAGAGGACTATTACCACTGGGCTGATATATAATCAACCATCTAGAGGACTATTACCACTGGGCTGATATATAATCAACCCTCGAGAGGACTATTACCACTGATATATAATCAACCCTCTAGAGGACTATTACCACTGGGCTGATATATAATCAACCCTCTGGAGGACTATTACCACTGGGCTGATATATAATCAACCATCTAGAGGACTAATACCACTGGGCTGATATATAATCAACCATCTAGAGGACTATTACCACTGGGCTGATATATAATCAACCATCTAGAGGACTAATACCACTGGGCTGATATATAATCAACCATCTAGAGGACTAATACCACTGGGCTGATATATAATCAACCCTCTAGAGGACTATTACCACTGGGCTGATATATAATCAACCCTCTAGAGGACTATTACCACTGGGCTGATATATAATCAACCATCTAGAGGACTATTACCACTGGGCTGATATATAATCAACCATCTAGAGGACTATTACCACTGGGCTGATATATAATCAACCCTCTAGAGGACTATTACCACTGATATATAATCAACCATCTAGAGGACTATTACCACTGGGCTGATATATAATCAACCCTCTAGAGGACTATTACCACTGGGCTGATATATAATGAACCATCTAGAGGACTATTACCACTGGGCTGATATATAATCAACCCTCTAGAGGACTATTACCACTGATATATAATCAACCATCTAGAGGACTATTACCACTGGGCTGATATATAATCAACCATCTAGAGGACTATTACCACTGGGCTGATATATAATGAACCATCTAGAGGACTAATACCACTGGGCTGATATATAATCAACCCTCTAGAGGACTATTACCACTGGGCTGATATATAATCAACCCTCTAGAGGACTATTACCACTGATATATAATCAACCCTCTAGAGGACTATTACCACTGATATATAATCAACCATCTAGAGGACTATTACCACTGGGCTGCTATATAATCAACCCTCTAGAGGACTATTACCACTGATATATAATGAACCAACTAGAGGACTGTTACCACTGATATATAATCAACCCTCTAGAGGACTATTACCACTGATATATAATCAACCATCTAGAGGACTATTACCACTGGGCTGATATATAATCAGAATCAGGTGTGGTGTACCTGTGCTGAATCAGGTGGGTTATAACTATGCTGAATCGGGTGGGTTATACCTGGGCTGAATCAGGTGGGTTATACCTGGGCTGAATCAGGTGGGTTATACCTGGGCTGAATCAGGTGGGTTCTACCTGGGCTGAATCAGGTGGGTTCTACCTGGGCTGGATCAGGTGGGTTAAACCTGGGCTGAATCAGGTTGGTTATACCTGGGCTGAATCAGGTGGGTTATACCTGGGTTGAATCAGGTGGGTTATACCTGGGCTGAATCAAGTGGGTTCTACCTGGGCTGAATCAGGTGGGTTTTACCTGGGCTGAATCAGGTGGGTTTTACCTGGGCTGAATCAGGTGGGTTCTACCTGGGCTGAATCAGGTGGGTTCTACCTGGGCTGAATCAGGTTTGTTATACCTGGGCTGAATCAGGTGGGTTCTACCTGGGCTGAATCAGGTGGGATGTACCTGGGCTGAATCAGGTGGGTTATACCTTGGCTGAATCAGGTGGGTTATACCTGGGACTAATCAGTTGTGGTGTACCTTGGCTGAATCAGGTGGGTTATACCTGGGACTAATCAGTTGTGGTGTACCTTGGCTGAATCAGGTGAGATATAGCTGGGCTGAATCAGGTGGGTTGTACCTGGTCTGAATCAGGTTTGGTGTACTTGGGCTGAATCAGGTGGGTTATACCTGGGCTGAATCAGGTGGGATGTACCTGGTCTGAATCAGGGTTGGTGTTCTTGGGCTGAATCAGGTTGGTTATACCTGGGCTGAATCAGGTTGGTTATACCTGGGCTGAATCAGGTGGGTTATACCTGGGCTGAATCAGGTGGGTTAAACCTGGGCTGAATCAGGTTTGTTATACCTGGGCTGAATCAGGTTTGGTTAAACCTGGGCTGAATCAGGTTGGTTAAACCTGGGCTGAATCAGGTTTGGTTAAACCTGGGCTGAATCAGGTTGGTTAAACCTGGGCTGAATCAGGTTGGTTAAACCTGGGCTGAATCAGGTTGGTTAAACCTGGGCTGAATCAGGTTTGGTTAAACCTGGGCTGAATCAGGTTGGTTACACCTGGGCTGAATCAGGTTGGTTAAACCTGGGCTGAATCAGGTTGGTTATACCTGGGCTTAATCAGGTTTGTTATACCTGGGCTGAATCAGGTGGGTTGTACCTGGGCTGAATCAGGTGGTGCCTATCTTGGCTGAAACAAAAGCCTGCTGTAAATTTTTCAAGCCCTGTTATGGAACTATTCTGATATCGTATACTCTGTTCTATTTTTTGAAAAGGTAATATCAGTTTCTAGACAAGGTGTTGGCTATGCTTCCATAGACACATGTTCAGCCAGACAGCCCATGACCCACCTGGGTGATTTCACAGGTCTAGCAGCAGACTAGCAGATGTCCCTCTGGCTATCATCAAAGAGCTTCATGCAATCTCACTGCAAAAACATGTTGGCCATTGAAATGAGTCACATACATCTTGAATAAATACAACCAGGCTGAACTGGAACACAGATACTCTAGGCAAAGTAAAACATAGCTTTTAATCTGAGTAAAATCTACTTCAAGTCATGTCCATGTAAAAGGACACATGAGCATCAACATGTTAAATTCATAGGGGTGTGTTAAATTGGGTGTCAATGTCAAATGAAAGAGAGTCTATATTTTTTTTTTTATTAAGGCATTTAAATATTTGTCTACTTTTTTATATTAAATATGAGGAATAAGCAAAGGCTTTGATTTCTGTCCAAACACATGAGAAAGGGGTCTTAGAAAACGTATTGTGATTTCTGTCCAAACACATGAGAAAGGGGTCTTAGAAAACGTATTGTGATTTCTGTCCAAACACATGAGAAAGAGGTCTTAGAAAACGTATTGTGATTTCTGTCCAAACACATGAGAAAGGGGTCTTAGAAAACGTATTGTGATTTCTGTCCAAACACATGAGAAAGGGGACTTAGAAAACGTATTGTGAATAATGTCTAAACTGTAGTAGAAATACATCAGAACACTATAATGTTGATGTAAAGACCTCTGCCAACTAATATTAACACTTATAAACTCAGCAAAAACAAGAAACAGCCCTTTCGCAGGACCCTGTCTTTCAACGACACAAACCCACCGTCGCTGGACCAGACAGGACTGGCAAAAAGTGTCTTCACTAACGAGTCGTGGTTTTGTCTCACCAGGGCTGATGGTCGGATTTGCGTTTATCGTCGAAGGAATGAGCGTTACACCGAGGCCTGTATTCTGGAGCGGGATCTATTTAGAGGTGGAGGGTCCGTCATGGTCTGGGGTGGTGTGTCACAGCATCATCGGACTGAGCTTGTTGTCATTGCAGGCAATCTCAACGCTGTGCGTTACAGGGAAGACATCCTCCTCCCTCAGGTGGTACCCTTCCTGCAGGCTCATCCTGACATGACCCTCCAGCATGACAATGCCACCAGCCATACTGCTCGTTCTGTGTGTGATTTCCTGCAAGTCAGGAATGTCAATGTTCTGCCATGGCCAGCGAAGAGCCCGGATCTCAATCCCATTGAGCACATCTGGGACCTGTTGGATGGGTGAGGGCTAGGGCCATTTCCCCCAGAAATGTCTGTGAACTTGCAGGTGCCTTGGTGGAAGAGTGGGGTAACATCTCACAGCAAGAACTGACCAATCTGGTGCAGTCCATGAGGAAGAGATGCACTGTAGTACTTAATGCAGCTGTTGGCCACACCAGATACTGACTGTTACTTTTGATTTTGACCTCCCCTTTGTTCAGGGACACATTATTCAATTTATGTTAGTCACATGTCTTTGGAACTTGTTCAGATTATGTCTCAGTTGTTATTTTACACATCTTAAGTTTGCTGAAAATAAATGCAGTTGACAGTGAGAGGAAGTTTCTTTTTTTGCTGAGTTTATTAAGTTTAGCATATTGTTTTCTGTCTTCTGTAATTTTAAGAAACATTGCCTTGTGCCTTGAAATTACGTTACCGGAAACCCGGTTGAGCTAATGTACAGTGCCTTTCAAAAGTATTCACCCCCTTGGCATTTTTCCGATTTTGTTGCATTACAACCTGTAATTTAAATTGATTTCTATTTGGCTTTCATGTAATGGGCATACACAAAATAGTCGAAATTGGTGTAGTGAAATGTAAAAAATAACTTGTTTAAAAAAATTCTACAAAATTAAAAACGGAAAAGTGGTGCGTGCGTATGTATTCACCCCCTTTGCTATGAAGTCCCTAAATAAGATCTGGTGCAACCAATTACCTTCAGAAGTCACATAATTAGTTAAATAAAGTCCACCTGTGTGCAATCTAAGTGTTACATGATGTGTCACATGATCTCAGTAGATATACACCTGTTCTGAAAGGCCCCAGAGTCTGCAACACCACTAATCAAGGGGCACCACCAAACAGGTCAGTGACAAAGTTGTTTTGAAGTACAGATCAGGGTTGGGTTATAAAAAAATATATAACATCCCATGGTGCAACATTAAATCCATTATTACAAAATGGAAAGAATATGGCACCACAACAAACCTGCCAAGAGAGGGCCGTCCACCAAAACACCAGGCAAAGACGGCATTAATCAGAGAGGCAAAAAAGAGACCAAAGATAACCCTGAAGGAGCTGCAAAACTCCAAAGCGGAGATTGGAGTATCTCTCCATAGGGCCACTACAAGCCATACACTCCAAAGAGCTGGGCTTTACCGAAGACTGGCACCAAAAAAATAAGCAAACGTGTTTGGTGTTCTCCAAAAGGAATTTGGGAGACTCCCAAAACATATGGAAGAAGGTACTCTGGTCAGATGGGACTAAAATTGAGCTTTTTGCCCATCAAGGAAAACACTATGTCTGGCGCAAACCCAACACCTCTCATCACCCTGAGAACCACATCCCCACAGTGAAGCATGGTGGTGGCAGCATCATGCTGTTTTCATCGGCAGGGACTGGGAAACTGGGACAGAGGTTCACCTTCCAGCAGGACAATGAACCTAAGCATACTGCTAAAGCAACACTCGAGTGGTTTAAGGGAAAACATTTCAATGTCTTGTAATGGCCTAGTCAAAGCCCAGACCTGAATCCAATTGAGAATCTGTGGTATGACTTAAAGATTGCTGTACACCAGCGAAACCCATCCATTTTGAAGGAGCTGGAGCTGGAGCAGTTTTGCCTTGAAGAATGGGCAAAAATCCCAGTGGCTAGATGTGCCAAGCTAATAGAGACATGCCCCAAGAGACTAGCAGCTGTAATTGCTGCAAAAGGTGGCTCTACAAAGTATTGACTTTGGTGGGGGTGAATAGTTATGCACGCTCAAGTTTTTTGTTTTTTAATCTTATTTCTTGTTTGTTTTACAAAAAAAAATATTTTGCATCTTCAAAGTGGAAGGCATGTTGTTTAATTCAAATGATACAAAAAAAACAAAAATCTATTTTTATTCCAGGGTGAAATGCAACAAAATAGGAGAAATGCCAAGGGTGGTGAATAGTTTCGCAAGAAACTGTAGGCTAATGTGATTATCATGACGTTGTAAGTAACAAGAACATTTCACAGGACATAGACATCTCTTATATGGGCAGAAAGCTTAAAGTATTGTTAATGTAACTGCACTTTCCAATGTATAGTAGCTATTACAGTGAAAAAATACCATGCTATTGTTTGAGGAGAGTGCACAACAACAAAACACTTTTACCACGGCAACTGGTTTAATACATTCACCTCTGAAGGTAAATAATGTACTTACATTCAGTAATCTTGCTCTGATTTGTCATCCTTAGGGTCCCAGAGATAAAATGTAGCATAGTTTGTTTGATAAAATCCATTTTTAGGTTCAAATGTAGGAACTGGTTTCTACAGTTTGAACCCCTGCTGTGTCTGCCCCCCACATGTAGATGTGTGAAGGTTAGTGTCTTTTCTGTAGGGAAGGTAATTGTCCATAATTTATGACATTCCTGGGAGTGTGTAAACTGATTTGTTTAATTACCATATGATTGTTGTATGTTCTCTATAGTTATGTACTTGAAAATGTATCAATTGATCAATTCGGCATATTTGGGCAGACTTGATAAAACATTTTGAACAGTAATGCAATGCTTCATTGGATCAGTCTAAAACTTGGGGCATACACTGCTGCCATCTAGTGGCCAAAATATTAATTTTGCCTAGACTCCTAACTGATATAATGGCCTTTCTCTTGTATTTTCACAGATGATGGAACAACAAAAAAACTAATAGCAAACGCATGTTTTTTTGTTTGTATTATCTTTTACTAGATCCAACGTGTTATATTCTCCTACATTAATTTCCCATTTCCACAGATTTCAAAGTGTTTCCTTTCAAATGGTATTGAGAATATGCATATCCTTGCTTCAGGTACTGAGCTACAGGCAGTTAGATTTGGGTATGTCATTTTTCCGATCCTTAAGAGGTGTCTGTGACCAACAAATGCATATCTGTATTCCCAGTCATGTGAAATCCATAGATTAGGGCCTAATAATTTATTTAAATTGACTGACTTCCTTATATGAACTGTAACTCAGTAAAATATTTGAAATTGTTGCATGTGGCGTTATATTTTTGTTCAGTGCAGGGGCGCAACTTTGGTTTTAGAAGTGGGGTGGGGCATAGTATTATTACATTTTTTATCAAGTCGGATAAAAACTCCAAACAGCCTGCCCACTGCTCGGAGGCGTCCGCATGGTCCTAAAGTACATCGTTGCCTCATGTCCCCCCCACATACTGAAATGCCTTGTTTTATCATTGGAATGTGATACAAAATGAGGCAACGGTGTACTTGGTTCAGTGTATTATGTGTGTTGTTTGTGCGTCACCAGCCAAGGTTGGAAGCAGTGATTGTGAACAGCAAGGCCAGGCCAGGCGAGAAGAGGATGCAGCTGACATTATGATGTGCTTGGAGGAAGCAGCTGTTATTATGATGTGCTAGCTCATCCTCCAGGGGAAGAGCTTTCCAAGGCTGTGAATTAGGAGGCAAACTGGTTGTTTCTCTATGGATAAACATTTATAATTAGGAACCTCTTGACAAGCCTCCACAAATCTTTTAGCTTATTCCCCTGAGAGTTGGGACTGCCATGTGTGTGTGTGTGTGTGTGTGTGTGTGTGTGTGTGTGTGTGTGTGTGTGTGTGTGTGTGTGTGTGTGTGTGTGTGTGTGTGTGTGTGTGTGTGTGTGTGTGTGTGTGTCTGTCTGTCTGGTGGGGTCTGTGAGGCTCTGGGCCTGTCTGTCAATATTCCCTGGTTGGGAACTTTCAATTTCAAATACCTCAAGATTACGACACCAATTCAATCTAGACGGGCACCCCTGGGAGTACTACGGCCACCGCTCGCTGCCACTAAGGATCCTAATTGGAGTTGAAAATAGAAGGCCAGAGTAACTGTGACATTGAACACAACAAGCTAACAATAACTCCCTACCCAACGCTGTATAAGCTGTATAAACTATTATAAGTATACAATAGCAAGTCCAGAATATTACGCACCGCTATAATGAAGAAAACATCCTCTACCTTCAATAACTCAATGAAACCTCACATGTTTTTACATCACCCATTCAGAGTCACGGCATGATGGTTAGGAATAGGACCTGCACACCGCCCTGATCTCACGCACAAATCAGACGCTCCAACGCACACCTTTATCGCCCGTTTGGACCGTTCTCTTGTTATGAAGATAAAGGTATAAGTTGCTAGAGCATTTAGTGTACATGCCGTACATAATGCTATTCCACAGTAGCTAAGACATATGACATGGCCCATTGTTTATGCATTACTCTCTCACATAAACTAATTCAGTGAACTTGACATTATAAAAATAAACACCGTTCAATAAGTAGAGTGCATGAAACATATCACACATTTGCTACATCTGTCATCTCTCTAATTCTTTCCTTTTGAAATAATAACGGCACACTGTGACCTACTGCAGTAATCGTAACAGCACACTGCGACCTACTGCAGTAATCGTAATGACACACTGTGACCTACTGCAGTAATCGTAACGGCACACTGTGAACTACTGCAGTAATCGTAACAGCACACTGCGACCTACTGCAGTAATCGTAATGACACACTGTGACCTACTGCAGTAATCGTAACGACACACTGTGAACTACTGCAGTAATCGTAACGGCACACTGTGACCTACTGCAGTAATCGTAACGACACACTGTGAACTACTGCAGTAATCGTAACGGCACACTGTGAACTACTGCAGTAATCGTAACAGCACACTGTGAACTACTGCAGTAATCGTAACAGCACACTGCGACCTACTGCAGTAATCGTAATGACACACTGTGACCTACTGCAGTAACCGTAACGACACACTGTGAACTACTGCAGTAATCGTAACGGCACACTGTGAACTACTGCAGTAATCGTAACAGCACACTGCGACCTACTGCAGTAATCGTAATGACACACTGTGACCTACTGCAGTAATCGTAACGGCACACTGTGAACTACTGCAGTAATCGTAACAGCACACTGCGACCTACTGCAGTAATCGTAATGACACACTGTGACCTACTGCAGTAATCGTAACGACACACTGTAAACTACTGCAGTAATCGTAACGGCACACTGTGAACTACTGCAGTAATCGTAACAGCACACTGCGACCTACTGCAGTAATCGTAATGACACACTGTGACCTACTGCAGTAATCGTAACGACACACTGTGAACTACTGCAGTAATCGTAACGGCACACTGTGACCTACTGCAGTAATCGTAACGACACACTGTGAACTACTGCAGTAATCGTAACGGCACACTGTGACCTACTGCAGTAATCGTAACGACACACTGTGACCTACTGCAGTAATCGTAACGGTGCACTGTGACCTACTGCAGTAATCGTAACGACACACTGTGACCTACTGCAGTAATCGGAACGACACACTGTGACCTACTGCAGTAATCGTAACGACACACTGTGACCTCCTGCAGTAATCGTAATGACACACTGTGACGTACTGCAGTAATCGTAACGACACACTGTGACCTACTGCAGTAATCGTAATGACACACTGTGACGTACTGCAGTAATCGTAACGACACACTGTGACCTCCTGCAGTAATCGTAACGACACACTGTGACCTACTGCAGTAATAGTAACGACACACTGTAACCTACTGCAATAATCGTAACGGCACACTGTGACCTACTGCAGTAATCGTAACGACACACTGTGACCTCCTGCAGTAATCGTAACAGCACACTGTGACCTACTGTAGTAATCGTAACGGCACACTGTGACCTACTGCAGTAATCTAACAGCACACTGTGACCTCCTGCAGTAATCGTAATGACACACTGTGACCTACTGCAGTAATCGTAACGGTGCACTGTGATCTACTGAGGTAATCGTAACAGCACACTGTGACCTACTTCAGTAATCATAATGACACACTGGGACCTACTGCAGTAATCGTAACGGTGCACTGTGATCTACTGAGGTAATCGTAACAGCACACTGTGACCTACTGCAGTAATCGTAATGACACACTGTGACCTACTGCAGTAATCTTAACGACACCCTGTGACCTCCTGCAGTAATCGTAACGACACACTGTGACCTACTGCAGTAATAGTAACGACACACTGTAACCTACTGCAGTAATCGTAACGGCACACTGTGACCTCCTGCAGTAATCGTAACGGCACACTGTGACCTACTGCAGTAATCATAACGGCACACTGTGACCTACTGCAGTAATCGTAACAGCACACTGTGACCTCCTGCAGTAATCGTAACAGCACACTGTGACCTACTGCAGTAATCGTAATGACACACTGTGACCTACTGCAGTAATCATAACCGCACACTGTGACCTACTGCAGTAATCGTAACGGAACACTGTGACCTCCTGCAGTAATCGTAACAGCACACTGTGACCTACTGCAGTAATCGTAACGACACACTGTGACCTCCTGCAGTAATCGTAACAGCACACTGTGACCTACTGTAGTAATCGTAACGACACACTGTGACCTACTGCAGTAATCGTATCGACACACTGTGACCTCCTGCAGTAATCGTAATGACACACTGTGACGTACTGCAGTAATTGTAACAGCACACTGTGACCTCCTGCAGTAATCGTAATGACACACTGTGACCTACTGCAGTAATCATAACGGCACACTGTGACCTCCTGCAGTAATCGTAACGACACACTGTAACCTACTGCAGTAATCGTAACGGCACACTGTGACCTCCTGCAGTAATCGTAACGGCACACTGTGACCTACTGCAGTAATCGTAACGACACACTGTGAACTACTGCAGTAATCGTAACGGTGCACTGTGACCTACTGCAGTAATCGTAACGACACACTGTGACCTACTGCAGTAATCGTAACGGCACACTGTGACCTACTGCAGTAATCGTAACGACACACTGTGACCTACTGCAGTAATCGTAACGGTGCACTGTGACCTACTGCAGTAATCGTAACGACACACTGTGACCTACTGCAGTAATCGTAACGACACACTGTGACCTCCTGCAGTAATCGTAATGACACACTGTGACGTACTGCAGTAATCGTAACGACACACTGTGACCTACTGCAGTAATCATAATGACACACTGTGACGTACTGCAGTAATCGTAACGATACACTGTGACCTCCTGCAGTAATCGTAACGACACACTGTGACCTACTGCAGTAATAGTAACGACACACTGTAACCTACTGCAATAATCGTAACGGCACACTGTGACCTACTGCAGTAATCGTAACGGCACATTGTGACCTACTGCAGAATTCATAACGACACACTGTGACCTACTGCAGTATTCGTAACGGCACACTGTGACCTACTGCAGAATTCATAACGACACACTGTGACCTACTGCAGTAATCTAACAGCACACTATGACCTCCTGCAGTAATCATAATGACACACTGGGACCTACTGCAGTAATCGTAACGGTGCACTGTGATCTACTGAGGTAATCGTAACAGCACACTGTGATCTACTGAGGTAATCGTAACAGCACACTGTGACCTACTGCAGTAATCGTAATGACACATTGTGACCTACTGCAGTAATCTTAACGACACCCTGTGACCTCCTGCAGTAATCGTAACGACACACTGTGACCTACTGCAGTAATAGTAACGACACACTGTAACCTACTGCAGTAATCGTAACGGCACACTGTGACCTCCTGCAGTAATCGTAACGGCACACTGTGACCTACTGCAGTAATCAGAACGGCACACTGTGACCTACTGCAGTAATCGTAACAGCACACTGTGACCTCCTGCAGTAATCGTAACAGCACACTGTGACCTACTGCAGTAATCGTAATGACACACTGTGACCTACTGCAGTAATCATAACGGCACACTGTGACCTACTGCAGTAATCGTAACGGCACACTGTGACCTCCTGCAGTAATCGTAACAGCACACTGTGACCTACTGTAGTAATCGTAACGACACACTGTGACCTCCTGCAGTAATCGTAACAGCACACTGTGACCTACTGTAGTAATCGTAACGACACACTGTGACCTACTGCAGTAATCGTATCGACACACTGTGACCTCCTGCAGTAATCGTAATGACACACTGTGACGTACTGCAGTAATTGTAACAGCACACTGTGACCTCCTGCAGTAATCGTAATGACACACTGTGACCTACTGCAGTAATCATAACGGCACACTGTGACCTCCTGCAGTAATCGTAACGACACACTGTAACCTACTGCAGTAATCGTAACGGCACACTGTGACCTCCTGCAGTAATCGTAACGGCACACTGTGACCTACTGCAGTAATCGTAACGACACACTGTGACCTACTGCGGTAATCGTAACGGCACACTGTGACCTACTGCAGTAATCGTAACAGCACACTGTGACCTCCTGCAGTAATCGTAATGACACACTGTGACCTACTGCAGTAATCGTAACGGTGCACTGTGATCTACTGAGGTAATCGTAACAGCACACTGTGACCTACTTCAGTAATCATAATGACACACTGTGACCTACTGCAGTAATCGTAACGGTGCACTGTGATCTACTGAGGTAATCGTAACAGCACACTGTGACCTACTGCAGTAATCGTAATGACACACTGTGACCTACTGCAGTAATCGTAACGACACACTGTGCCCTACTGCAGTAATCGTAAAGGTACACTGTGACCTACTGCATTAATCGTAATGACACACTGTGACCTACTGCAGTAATCTAACAGCACACTGTGACCTCCTGCAGTAATCGTAATGACACACTGTGACCTACTGCAGTAATCGTAACGGTGCACTGTGATCTACTGAGGTAATCGTAACAGCACACTGTGACCTACTTCAGTAATCATAATGACACACTGGGACCTACTGCAGTAATCGTAACGGTGCACTGTGATCTACAGAGGTAATCGTAACAGCACACTGTGACCTACTGCAGTAATCGTAATGACACACTGTGACCTACTGCAGTAATCATAACGACACCCTGTGACCTCCTGCAGTAATCGTAACGACACACTGTGACCTACTGCAGTAATAGTAACGACACACTGTAACCTACTGCAGTAATAGTAACGGCACACTGTGACCTACTGCAGTAATCGTAACAGCACACTGTGACCTCCTGCAGTAATCGTAACAGCACACTGTGACCTACTGCAGTAATCGTAATGACACACTGTGACCTACTGCAGTAATCATAACGGCACACTGTGACCTACTGCAGTAATCGTAACGGCACACTGTGACCTCCTGCAGTAATCGTAACAGCACACTGTGACCTACTGTAGTAATCGTAACGACACACTGTGACCTCCTGCAGTAATCGTAACAGCACACTGTGACCTACTGTAGTAATCGTAACGACACACTGTGACCTACTGCAGTAATCGTAATGACACACTGTGACGTACTGCAGTAATCGTAACAGCACACTGTGACCTCCTGCAGTAATCGTAATGACACGCTGTGACCTACTGCAGTAATCATAACGGCACACTGTGACCTCCTGCAGTAATCGTAACGACACACTGTAACCTACTGCAGTAATCGTAACGGCACACTGTGACCTCCTGCAGTAATCGTAACGGCACACTGTGACCTACTGCAGTAATCGTAACGGCACACTGTGACCTACTGCAGTAATCGTACCGGCACACTGTGACCTACTGCAGTAATCGTAACAGCACACTGTGACCTACTGCAGTAATCGTAACAGCACACTGTGACCTCCTGCAGTAATCGTAATGACACACTGTGACCTACTTCAGTAATCGTAACGGTGCACTGTGATCTACTGAGGTAATCGTAACAGCACACTGTGACCTACTTCAGTAATCATAATGACACACTGTGACCTACTGCAGTAATCGTAACGGTGCACTGTGATCTACTGAGGTAATCGTAACAGCACACTGTGACCTACTGCAGTAATCGTAATGACACACTGTGACCTACTGCAGTAATCGTAACGACAAACTGTGACCTACTGCAGTAATCGTAACAGCACACTGTGACCTCCTGCAGTAATCGTAACAGCACACTGTGACCTACTGCAGTAATCGTAATGACACACTGTGACCTACTGCAGTAATCATAACCGCACACTGTGACCTACTGCAGTAATCGTAACGGAACACTGTGACCTCCTGCAGTAATCGTAACAGCACACTGTGACCTACTGTAGTAATCGTAACGACACACTGTGACCTCCTGCAGTAATCGTAACAGCACACTGTGACCTACTGTAGTAATCGTAACGACACACTGTGACCTACTGCAGTAATCGTATCGACACACTGTGACCTCCTGCAGTAATCGTAATGACACACTGTGACGTACTGCAGTAATTGTAACAGCACACTGTGACCTCCTGCAGTAATCGTAATGACACACTGTGACCTACTGCAGTAATCATAACGGCACACTGTGACCTCCTGCAGTAATCGTAACGACACACTGTAACCTACTGCAGTAATCGTAACGGCACACTGTGACCTCCTGCAGTAATCGTAACGGCACACTGTGACCTACTGCAGTAATCGTAACGACACACTGTGAACTACTGCAGTAATCGTAACGGTGCACTGTGACCTACTGCAGTAATCGTAACGACACACTGTGACCTACTGCAGTAATCGTAACGGCACACTGTGACCTACTGCAGTAATCGTAACGACACACTGTGACCTACTGCAGTAATCGTAACGGTGCACTGTGACCTACTGCAGTAATCGTAACGACACACTGTGACCTACTGCAGTAATCGTAACGACACACTGTGACCTCCTGCAGTAATCGTAATGACACACTGTGACGTACTGCAGTAATCGTAACGACACACTGTGACCTACTGCAGTAATCGTAATGACACACTGTGACGTACTGCAGTAATCGTAACGATACACTGTGACCTCCTGCAGTAATCGTAACGACACACTGTGACCTACTGCAGTAATAGTAACGACACACTGTAACCTACTGCAATAATCGTAACGGCACACTGTGACCTACTGCAGTAATCGTAACGGCACATTGTGACCTACTGCAGAATTCATAACGACACACTGTGACCTACTGCAGTATTCGTAACGGCACACTGTGACCTACTGCAGAATTCATAACGACACACTGTGACCTACTGCAGTAATCTAACAGCACACTATGACCTCCTGCAGTAATCATAATGACACACTGGGACCTACTGCAGTAATCGTAACGGTGCACTGTGATCTACTGAGGTAATCGTAACAGCACACTGTGATCTACTGAGGTAATCGTAACAGCACACTGTGACCTACTGCAGTAATCGTAATGACACATTGTGACCTACTGCAGTAATCTTAACGACACCCTGTGACCTCCTGCAGTAATCGTAACGACACACTGTGACCTACTGCAGTAATAGTAACGACACACTGTAACCTACTGCAGTAATCGTAACGGCACACTGTGACCTCCTGCAGTAATCGTAACGGCACACTGTGACCTACTGCAGTAATCAGAACGGCACACTGTGACCTACTGCAGTAATCGTAACAGCACACTGTGACCTCCTGCAGTAATCGTAACAGCACACTGTGACCTACTGCAGTAATCGTAATGACACACTGTGACCTACTGCAGTAATCATAACGGCACACTGTGACCTACTGCAGTAATCGTAACGGCACACTGTGACCTCCTGCAGTAATCGTAACAGCACACTGTGACCTACTGTAGTAATCGTAACGACACACTGTGACCTCCTGCAGTAATCGTAACAGCACACTGTGACCTACTGTAGTAATCGTAACGACACACTGTGACCTACTGCAGTAATCGTATCGACACACTGTGACCTCCTGCAGTAATCGTAATGACACACTGTGACGTACTGCAGTAATTGTAACAGCACACTGTGACCTCCTGCAGTAATCGTAATGACACACTGTGACCTACTGCAGTAATCATAACGGCACACTGTGACCTCCTGCAGTAATCGTAACGACACACTGTAACCTACTGCAGTAATCGTAACGGCACACTGTGACCTCCTGCAGTAATCGTAACGGCACACTGTGACCTACTGCAGTAATCGTAACGACACACTGTGACCTACTGCGGTAATCGTAACGGCACACTGTGACCTACTGCAGTAATCGTAACAGCACACTGTGACCTCCTGCAGTAATCGTAATGACACACTGTGACCTACTGCAGTAATCGTAACGGTGCACTGTGATCTACTGAGGTAATCGTAACAGCACACTGTGACCTACTTCAGTAATCATAATGACACACTGTGACCTACTGCAGTAATCGTAACGGTGCACTGTGATCTACTGAGGTAATCGTAACAGCACACTGTGACCTACTGCAGTAATCGTAATGACACACTGTGACCTACTGCAGTAATCGTAACGACACACTGTGCCCTACTGCAGTAATCGTAAAGGTACACTGTGACCTACTGCATTAATCGTAATGACACACTGTGACCTACTGCAGTAATCTAACAGCACACTGTGACCTCCTGCAGTAATCGTAATGACACACTGTGACCTACTGCAGTAATCGTAACGGTGCACTGTGATCTACTGAGGTAATCGTAACAGCACACTGTGACCTACTTCAGTAATCATAATGACACACTGGGACCTACTGCAGTAATCGTAACGGTGCACTGTGATCTACTGAGGTAATCGTAACAGCACACTGTGACCTACTGCAGTAATCGTAATGACACACTGTGACCTACTGCAGTAATCATAACGACACCCTGTGACCTCCTGCAGTAATCGTAACGACACACTGTGACCTACTGCAGTAATAGTAACGACACACTGTAACCTACTGCAGTAATAGTAACGGCACACTGTGACCTACTGCAGTAATCGTAACAGCACACTGTGACCTCCTGCAGTAATCGTAACAGCACACTGTGACCTACTGCAGTAATCGTAATGACACACTGTGACCTACTGCAGTAATCATAACGGCACACTGTGACCTACTGCAGTAATCGTAACGGCACACTGTGACCTCCTGCAGTAATCGTAACAGCACACTGTGACCTACTGTAGTAATCGTAACGACACACTGTGACCTCCTGCAGTAATCGTAACAGCACACTGTGACCTACTGTAGTAATCGTAACGACACACTGTGACCTACTGCAGTAATCGTAATGACACACTGTGACGTACTGCAGTAATCGTAACAGCACACTGTGACCTCCTGCAGTAATCGTAATGACACGCTGTGACCTACTGCAGTAATCATAACGGCACACTGTGACCTCCTGCAGTAATCGTAACGACACACTGTAACCTACTGCAGTAATCGTAACGGCACACTGTGACCTCCTGCAGTAATCGTAACGGCACACTGTGACCTACTGCAGTAATCGTAACGGCACACTGTGACCTACTGCAGTAATCGTACCGGCACACTGTGACCTACTGCAGTAATCGTAACAGCACACTGTGACCTACTGCAGTAATCGTAACAGCACACTGTGACCTCCTGCAGTAATCGTAATGACACACTGTGACCTACTTCAGTAATCGTAACGGTGCACTGTGATCTACTGAGGTAATCGTAACAGCACACTGTGACCTACTTCAGTAATCATAATGACACACTGTGACCTACTGCAGTAATCGTAACGGTGCACTGTGATCTACTGAGGTAATCGTAACAGCACACTGTGACCTACTGCAGTAATCGTAATGACACACTGTGACCTACTGCAGTAATCGTAACGACAAACTGTGCCCTACTGCAGTAATCATAAAGGTACACTGTGACCTACTGCATTAATCGTAATGACACACTGTGACCTACTGCAGTAATCATAACGACACACTGTGACCTACTGCAGTAATCGTAACGGCACACAGTGACCTACTGCAGTAATCGTAACGACACACTGTGACCTACTGCAGTAATCGTAATGACACACTGTGACCTACTGCAGTAATCATAACGACACACTGTGACCTACTGCAGTAATCGTAACGGCACACTGTGACCTACTGCAGTAATCATAACGGCACACTGTGACCTACTGCAGTAATCGTAACAGCACACTGTGACCTCCTGCAGTAATCGTAACAGCACACTGTGACCTCCTGCAGTAATCGTAATGACACACTGTGACCTACTGCAGTAATCGTAACGGCACACCGTGACCTCCTGCAGTAATCGTAACAGCACACTGTGACCTACTGTAGTAATCGTAACGACACACTGTGACCTCCTGCAGTAATCGTAACAGCACACTGTGACCTACTGTAGTAATCGTAACGACACACTGTGACCTACTGCAGTAATCGTATCGACACACTGTGACCTCCTGCAGTAATCGTAACGGCACACTGTGACCTACTGCAGTAATCGTAACGGCACACTGTGACCTACTGCAGTAATCGTAACGGCACACTGTGACCTACTGCAGTAATCGTAACAGCACACTGTGACCTCCTGCAGTAATCGTAATGACACACTGTGACCTACTTCAGTAATCGTAACGGTGCACTGTGATCTACTGAGGTAATCGTAACAGCACACTGTGACCTACTTCAGTAATCATAATGACACACTGTGACCTACTGCAGTAATCGTAACGGTGCACTGTGATCTACTGAGGTAATCGTAACAGCACACTGTGACCTACTGCAGTAATCGTAATGACACACTGTGACCTACTGCAGTAATCATAACGACACACTGTGCCCTACTGCAGTAATCATAAAGGTACACTGTGACCTACTGCATTAATCGTAATGACACACTGTGACCTACTGCAGTAATCATAACGACACACTGTGACCTACTGCAGTAACCATAACGGCACACAGTGACCTACTGCAGTAATCGTAACGACACACTGTGACCTACTGCAGTAATCGTAATGACACACTGTGACCTACTGCAGTAATCATAACGACACACTGTGACCTACTGCAGTATTCGTAACGGCACACTGTGACCTACTGCAGAATTCATAACGACACACTGTGACCTACTGCAGTAATCTAACAGCACACTATGACCTCCTGCAGTAATCATAATGACACACTGGGACCTACTGCAGTAATCGTAACGGTGCACTGTGATCTACTGAGGTAATCGTAACAGCACACTGTGATCTACTGAGGTAATCGTAACAGCACACTGTGACCTACTGCAGTAATCTTAACGACACCCTGTGACCTCCTGCAGTAATCGTAACGACACACTGTGACCTACTGCAGTAATAGTAACGACACACTGTAACCTACTGCAGTAATCGTAACGGCACACTGTGACCTCCTGCAGTAATCGTAACGGCACACTGTGACCTACTGCAGTAATCAGAACGGCACACTGTGACCTACTGCAGTAATCGTAACAGCACACTGTGACCTCCTGCAGTAATCGTAACAGCACACTGTGACCTACTGCAGTAATCGTAATGACACACTGTGACCTACTGCAGTAATCATAACGGCACACTGTGACCTACTGCAGTAATCGTAACGGCACACTGTGACCTCCTGCAGTAATCGTAACAGCACACTGTGACCTACTGTAGTAATCGTAACGACACACTGTGACCTCCTGCAGTAATCGTAACAGCACACTGTGACCTACTGTAGTAATCGTAACGACACACTGTGACCTACTGCAGTAATCGTATCGACACACTGTGACCTCCTGCAGTAATCGTAATGACACACTGTGACGTACTGCAGTAATTGTAACAGCACACTGTGACCTCCTGCAGTAATCGTAATGACACACTGTGACCTACTGCAGTAATCATAACGGCACACTGTGACCTCCTGCAGTAATCGTAACGACACACTGTAACCTACTGCAGTAATCGTAACGGCACACTGTGACCTCCTGCAGTAATCGTAACGGCACACTGTGACCTACTGCAGTAATCGTAACGACACACTGTGACCTACTGCGGTAATCGTAACGGCACACTGTGACCTACTGCAGTAATCGTAACAGCACACTGTGACCTCCTGCAGTAATCGTAATGACACACTGTGACCTACTGCAGTAATCGTAACGGTGCACTGTGATCTACTGAGGTAATCGTAACAGCACACTGTGACCTACTTCAGTAATCATAATGACACACTGTGACCTACTGCAGTAATCGTAACGGTGCACTGTGATCTACTGAGGTAATCGTAACAGCACACTGTGACCTACTGCAGTAATCGTAATGACACACTGTGACCTACTGCAGTAATCGTAACGACACACTGTGCCCTACTGCAGTAATCGTAAAGGTACACTGTGACCTACTGCATTAATCGTAATGACACACTGTGACCTACTGCAGTAATCTAACAGCACACTGTGACCTCCTGCAGTAATCGTAATGACACACTGTGACCTACTGCAGTAATCGTAACGGTGCACTGTGATCTACTGAGGTAATCGTAACAGCACACTGTGACCTACTTCAGTAATCATAATGACACACTGGGACCTACTGCAGTAATCGTAACGGTGCACTGTGATCTACTGAGGTAATCGTAACAGCACACTGTGACCTACTGCAGTAATCGTAATGACACACTGTGACCTACTGCAGTAATCATAACGACACCCTGTGACCTCCTGCAGTAATCGTAACGACACACTGTGACCTACTGCAGTAATAGTAACGACACACTGTAACCTACTGCAGTAATAGTAACGGCACACTGTGACCTACTGCAGTAATCGTAACAGCACACTGTGACCTCCTGCAGTAATCGTAACAGCACACTGTGACCTACTGCAGTAATCGTAATGACACACTGTGACCTACTGCAGTAATCATAACGGCACACTGTGACCTACTGCAGTAATCGTAACGGCACACTGTGACCTCCTGCAGTAATCGTAACAGCACACTGTGACCTACTGTAGTAATCGTAACGACACACTGTGACCTCCTGCAGTAATCGTAACAGCACACTGTGACCTACTGTAGTAATCGTAACGACACACTGTGACCTACTGCAGTAATCGTAATGACACACTGTGACGTACTGCAGTAATCGTAACAGCACACTGTGACCTCCTGCAGTAATCGTAATGACACGCTGTGACCTACTGCAGTAATCATAACGGCACACTGTGACCTCCTGCAGTAATCGTAACGACACACTGTAACCTACTGCAGTAATCGTAACGGCACACTGTGACCTCCTGCAGTAATCGTAACGGCACACTGTGACCTACTGCAGTAATCGTAACGGCACACTGTGACCTACTGCAGTAATCGTACCGGCACACTGTGACCTACTGCAGTAATCGTAACAGCACACTGTGACCTACTGCAGTAATCGTAACAGCACACTGTGACCTCCTGCAGTAATCGTAATGACACACTGTGACCTACTTCAGTAATCGTAACGGTGCACTGTGATCTACTGAGGTAATCGTAACAGCACACTGTGACCTACTTCAGTAATCATAATGACACACTGTGACCTACTGCAGTAATCGTAACGGTGCACTGTGATCTACTGAGGTAATCGTAACAGCACACTGTGACCTACTGCAGTAATCGTAATGACACACTGTGACCTACTGCAGTAATCGTAACGACAAACTGTGCCCTACTGCAGTAATCATAAAGGTACACTGTGACCTACTGCATTAATCGTAATGACACACTGTGACCTACTGCAGTAATCATAACGACACACTGTGACCTACTGCAGTAATCGTAACGGCACACAGTGACCTACTGCAGTAATCGTAACGACACACTGTGACCTACTGCAGTAATCGTAATGACACACTGTGACCTACTGCAGTAATCATAACGACACACTGTGACCTACTGCAGTAATCGTAACGGCACACTGTGACCTACTGCAGTAATCATAACGGCACACTGTGACCTACTGCAGTAATCGTAACAGCACACTGTGACCTCCTGCAGTAATCGTAACAGCACACTGTGACCTCCTGCAGTAATCGTAATGACACACTGTGACCTACTGCAGTAATCGTAACGGCACACCGTGACCTCCTGCAGTAATCGTAACAGCACACTGTGACCTACTGTAGTAATCGTAACGACACACTGTGACCTCCTGCAGTAATCGTAACAGCACACTGTGACCTACTGTAGTAATCGTAACGACACACTGTGACCTACTGCAGTAATCGTATCGACACACTGTGACCTCCTGCAGTAATCGTAACGGCACACTGTGACCTACTGCAGTAATCGTAACGGCACACTGTGACCTACTGCAGTAATCGTAACGGCACACTGTGACCTACTGCAGTAATCGTAACAGCACACTGTGACCTCCTGCAGTAATCGTAATGACACACTGTGACCTACTTCAGTAATCGTAACGGTGCACTGTGATCTACTGAGGTAATCGTAACAGCACACTGTGACCTACTTCAGTAATCATAATGACACACTGTGACCTACTGCAGTAATCGTAACGGTGCACTGTGATCTACTGAGGTAATCGTAACAGCACACTGTGACCTACTGCAGTAATCGTAATGACACACTGTGACCTACTGCAGTAATCATAACGACACACTGTGCCCTACTGCAGTAATCATAAAGGTACACTGTGACCTACTGCATTAATCGTAATGACACACTGTGACCTACTGCAGTAATCATAACGACACACTGTGACCTACTGCAGTAACCATAACGGCACACAGTGACCTACTGCAGTAATCGTAACGACACACTGTGACCTACTGCAGTAATCGTAATGACACACTGTGACCTACTGCAGTAATCATAACGACACACTGTGACCTACTGCAGTAATCGTAACGGCACACTGTGACCTACTGCAGTAATCATAACGGCACACTGTGACCTACTGCAGTAATCGTAACAGCACACTGTGACCTCCTGCAGTAATCGTAACAGCACACTGTGACCTACTGCAGTAATCGTAATGACACACTGTGACCTACTGCAGTAATCGTAATGACACACTGTGACCTACTGCAGTAATCATAACGACACACTGTGACCTACTGCAGTAATCGTAACGGCACACTGTGACCTACTGCAGTAATCATAACGGCACACTGTGACCTACTGCAGTAATCGTAACAGCACACTGTGACCTCCTGCAGTAATCGTAACAGCACACTGTGACCTACTGCAGTAATCGTAATGACACACTGTGACCTACTGCAGTAATCATAACGGCACACTGTGACCTACTGTAGTAATCGTAACGACACACTGTGACCTACTGCAGTAATCGTATCGACACACTGTGACCTCCTGCAGTAATCGTAATGACACACTGTGACGTACTGCAGTAATTGTAACAGCACACTGTGACCTCCTGCAGTAATCGTAATGACACACTGTGACCTACTGCAGTAATCATAACGGCACACTGTGACCTCCTGCAGTAATCGTAACGACACACTGTAACCTACTGCAGTAATCGTAACGGCACACTGTGACCTCCTGCAGTAATCGTAACGGCACACTGTGACCTACTGCAGTAATCGTAACGACACACTGTGACCTACTGCGGTAATCGTAACGGCACACTGTGACCTACTGCAGTAATCGTAACAGCACACTGTGACCTCCTGCAGTAATCGTAATGACACACTGTGACCTACTGCAGTAATCGTAACGGTGCACTGTGATCTACTGAGGTAATCGTAACAGCACACTGTGACCTACTTCAGTAATCATAATGACACACTGTGACCTACTGCAGTAATCGTAACGGTGCACTGTGATCTACTGAGGTAAACGTAACAGCACACTGTGACCTACTGCAGTAATCGTAATGACACACTGTGACCTACTGCAGTAATCGTAACGACACACTGTGCCCTACTGCAGTAATCGTAAAGGTACACTGTGACCTACTGCATTAATCGTAATGACACACTGTGACCTACTGCAGTAATCTAACAGCACACTGTGACCTCCTGCAGTAATCGTAATGACACACTGTGACCTACTGCAGTAATCGTAACGGTGCACTGTGATCTACTGAGGTAATCGTAACAGCACACTGTGACCTACTTCAGTAATCATAATGACACACTGGGATCTACTGCAGTAATCGTAACGGTGCACTGTGATCTACTGAGGTAATCGTAACAGCACACTGTGACCTACTGCAGTAATCATAATGACACACTGTGACCTACTGCAGTAATCATAACGACACACTGTGACCTCCTGCAGTAATCGTAACGACACACTGTGACCTACTGCAGTAATAGTAACGACACACTGTAACCTACTGCAGTAATAGTAACGGCACACTGTGACCTCCTGCAGTAATCGTAACGGCACACTGTGACCTACTGCGGTAATCATAACGGCACACTGTGACCTACTGCAGTAATCGTAACAGCACACTGTGACCTCCTGCAGTAATCGTAACAGCACACTGTGACCTACTGCAGTAATCGTAATGACACACTGTGACCTACTGCAGTAATCATAACGGCACACTGTGACCTACTGCAGTAATCGTAACGGCACACTGTGACCTCCTGCAGTAATCGTAACAGCACACTGTGACCTACTGTAGTAATCGTAACGACACACTGTGACCTCCTGCAGTAATCGTAACAGCACACTGTGACCTACTGTAGTAATCGTAACGACACACTGTGACCTACTGCAGTAATCGTAATGACACACTGTGACGTACTGCAGTAATCGTAACAGCACACTGTGACCTCCTGCAGTAATCGTAATGACACGCTGTGACCTACTGCAGTAATCATAACGGCACACTGTGACCTCCTGCAGTAATCGTAACGACACACTGTAACCTACTGCAGTAATCGTAACGGCACACTGTGACCTACTGCAGTAATCGTAACGACACACTGTGACCTACTGCGGTAATCGTAACGGCACACTGTGACCTACTGCAGTAATCGTAACAGCACACTGTGACCTCCTGCAGTAATCGTAATGACACACTGTGACCTACTGCAGTAATCGTAACGGTGCACTGTGATCTACTGAGGTAATCGTAACAGCACACTGTGACCTACTTCAGTAATCATAATGACACACTGTGACCTACTGCAGTAATCGTAACGGTGCACTGTGATCTACTGAGGTAATCGTAACAGCACACTGTGACCTACTGCAGTAATCGTAATGACACACTGTGACCTACTGCAGTAATCGTAACGACACACTGTGCCCTACTGCAGTAATCGTAAAGGTACACTGTGACCTACTGCATTAATCGTAATGACACACTGTGACCTACTGCAGTAATCTAACAGCACACTGTGACCTCCTGCAGTAATCGTAATGACACACTGTGACCTACTGCAGTAATCGTAACGGTGCACTGTGATCTACTGAGGTAATCGTAACAGCACACTGTGACCTACTTCAGTAATCATAATGACACACTGAGACCTACTGCAGTAATCGTAACGGTGCACTGTGATCTACTGAGGTAATCGTAACAGCACACTGTGACCTACTGCAGTAATCGTAATGACACACTGTGACCTACTGCAGTAATCATAACGACACCCTGTGACCTCCTGCAGTAATCGTAACGACACACTGTGACCTACTGCAGTAATAGTAACGACACACTGTAACCTACTGCAGTAATAGTAACGGCACACTGTGACCTCCTGCAGTAATCGTAACGGCACACTGTGACCTACTGCGGTAATCATAACGGCACACTGTGACCTACTGCAGTAATCGTAACAGCACACTGTGACCTCCTGCAGTAATCGTAACAGCACACTGTGACCTCCTGCAGTAATCGTAACGGCACACTGTGACCTACTGCAGTAATCGTAACGGCACACTGTGACCTACTGCAGTAATCGTAACGGCACACTGTGACCTACTGCAGTAATCGTAACAGCACACTGTGACCTCCTGCAGTAATCGTAATGACACACTGTGACCTACTTCAGTAATCGTAACGGTGCACTGTGATCTACTGAGGTAATCGTAACAGCACACTGTGACCTACTTCAGTAATCATAATGACACACTGTGACCTACTGCAGTAATCGTAACGGTGCACTGTGATCTACTGAGGTAATCGTAACAGCACACTGTGACCTACTGCAGTAATCGTAATGACACACTGTGACCTACTGCAGTAATCATAACGACACACTGTGCCCTACTGCAGTAATCATAAAGGTACACTGTGACCTACTGCATTAATCGTAATGACACACTGTGACCTACTGCAGTAATCATAACGACACACTGTGACCTACTGCAGTAACCATAACGGCACACAGTGACCTACTGCAGTAATCGTAACGACACACTGTGACCTACTGCAGTAATCGTAATGACACACTGTGACCTACTGCAGTAATCATAACGACACACTGTGACCTACTGCAGTAATCGTAACGGCACAATGTGACCTACTGCAGTAATCATAACGGCACACTGTGACCTACTGCAGTAATCGTAACAGCACACTGTGACCTCCTGCAGTAATCGTAACAGCACACTGTGACCTACTGCAGTAATCGTAATGACACACTGTGACCTACTGCAGTAATCATAACGGCACACTGTGACCTACTGTAGTAATCGTAACGACACACTGTGACCTACTGCAGTAATCGTATCGACACACTGTGACCTCCTGCAGTAATCGTAATGACACACTGTGACGTACTGCAGTAATTGTAACAGCACACTGTGACCTCCTGCAGTAATCGTAATGACACACTGTGACCTACTGCAGTAATCATAACGGCACACTGTGACCTCCTGCAGTAATCGTAACGACACACTGTAACCTACTGCAGTAATCGTAACGGCACACTGTGACCTCCTGCAGTAATCGTAACGGCACACTGTGACCTACTGCAGTAATCGTAACGACACACTGTGACCTACTGCGGTAATCGTAACGGCACACTGTGACCTACTGCAGTAATCGTAACAGCACACTGTGACCTCCTGCAGTAATCGTAATGACACACTGTGACCTACTGCAGTAATCGTAACGGTGCACTGTGATCTACTGAGGTAATCGTAACAGCACACTGTGACCTACTTCAGTAATCATAATGACACACTGTGACCTACTGCAGTAATCGTAACGGTGCACTGTGATCTACTGAGGTAAACGTAACAGCACACTGTGACCTACTGCAGTAATCGTAATGACACACTGTGACCTACTGCAGTAATCGTAACGACACACTGTGCCCTACTGCAGTAATCGTAAAGGTACACTGTGACCTACTGCATTAATCGTAATGACACACTGTGACCTACTGCAGTAATCTAACAGCACACTGTGACCTCCTGCAGTAATCGTAATGACACACTGTGACCTACTGCAGTAATCGTAACGGTGCACTGTGATCTACTGAGGTAATCGTAACAGCACACTGTGACCTACTTCAGTAATCATAATGACACACTGGGATCTACTGCAGTAATCGTAACGGTGCACTGTGATCTACTGAGGTAATCGTAACAGCACACTGTGACCTACTGCAGTAATCATAATGACACACTGTGACCTACTGCAGTAATCATAACGACACACTGTGACCTCCTGCAGTAATCGTAACGACACACTGTGACCTACTGCAGTAATAGTAACGACACACTGTAACCTACTGCAGTAATAGTAACGGCACACTGTGACCTCCTGCAGTAATCGTAACGGCACACTGTGACCTACTGCGGTAATCATAACGGCACACTGTGACCTACTGCAGTAATCGTAACAGCACACTGTGACCTCCTGCAGTAATCGTAACAGCACACTGTGACCTACTGCAGTAATCGTAATGACACACTGTGACCTACTGCAGTAATCATAACGGCACACTGTGACCTACTGCAGTAATCGTAACGGCACACTGTGACCTCCTGCAGTAATCGTAACAGCACACTGTGACCTACTGTAGTAATCGTAACGACACACTGTGACCTCCTGCAGTAATCGTAACAGCACACTGTGACCTACTGTAGTAATCGTAACGACACACTGTGACCTACTGCAGTAATCGTAATGACACACTGTGACGTACTGCAGTAATCGTAACAGCACACTGTGACCTCCTGCAGTAATCGTAATGACACGCTGTGACCTACTGCAGTAATCATAACGGCACACTGTGACCTCCTGCAGTAATCGTAACGACACACTGTAACCTACTGCAGTAATCGTAACGGCACACTGTGACCTACTGCAGTAATCGTAACGACACACTGTGACCTACTGCGGTAATCGTAACGGCACACTGTGACCTACTGCAGTAATCGTAACAGCACACTGTGACCTCCTGCAGTAATCGTAATGACACACTGTGACCTACTGCAGTAATCGTAACGGTGCACTGTGATCTACTGAGGTAATCGTAACAGCACACTGTGACCTACTTCAGTAATCATAATGACACACTGTGACCTACTGCAGTAATCGTAACGGTGCACTGTGATCTACTGAGGTAATCGTAACAGCACACTGTGACCTACTGCAGTAATCGTAATGACACACTGTGACCTACTGCAGTAATCGTAACGACACACTGTGCCCTACTGCAGTAATCGTAAAGGTACACTGTGACCTACTGCATTAATCGTAATGACACACTGTGACCTACTGCAGTAATCTAACAGCACACTGTGACCTCCTGCAGTAATCGTAATGACACACTGTGACCTACTGCAGTAATCGTAACGGTGCACTGTGATCTACTGAGGTAATCGTAACAGCACACTGTGACCTACTTCAGTAATCATAATGACACACTGAGACCTACTGCAGTAATCGTAACGGTGCACTGTGATCTACTGAGGTAATCGTAACAGCACACTGTGACCTACTGCAGTAATCGTAATGACACACTGTGACCTACTGCAGTAATCATAACGACACCCTGTGACCTCCTGCAGTAATCGTAACGACACACTGTGACCTACTGCAGTAATAGTAACGACACACTGTAACCTACTGCAGTAATAGTAACGGCACACTGTGACCTCCTGCAGTAATCGTAACGGCACACTGTGACCTACTGCGGTAATCATAACGGCACACTGTGACCTACTGCAGTAATCGTAACAGCACACTGTGACCTCCTGCAGTAATCGTAACAGCACACTGTGACCTCCTGCAGTAATCGTAACAGCACACTGTGACCTACTGCAGTAATCGTAATGACACACTGTGACCTACTGCAGTAATCATAACGGCACACTGTGACCTACTGCAGTAATCGTAACGGCACACTGTGACCTCCTGCAGTAATCGTAACAGCACACTGTGACCTACTGTAGTAATCGTAACGACACACTGTGACCTCCTGCAGTAATCGTAACAGCACACTGTGACCTACTGTAGTAATCGTAACGACACACTGTGACCTACTGCAGTAATCGTAATGACACACTGTGACGTACTGCAGTAATCGTAACAGCACACTGTGACCTCCTGCAGTAATCGTAATGACACACTGTGACCTACTGCAGTAATCATAACGGCACACTGTGACCTCCTGCAGTAATCGTAATGACACGCTGTAACCTACTGCAGTAATCGTACCGGCACACTGTGACCTACTGCAGTAATCGTAACAGCACACTGTGACCTACTGCAGTAATCGTAACAGCACACTGTGACCTCCTGCAGTAATCGTAATGACACACTGTGACCTACTTCAGTAATCGTAACGGTGCACTGTGATCTACTGAGGTAATCGTAACAGCACACTGTGACCTACTTCAGTAATCATAATGACACACTGTGACCTACTGCAGTAATCGTAACGGTGCACTGTGATCTACTGAGGTAATCGTAACAGCACACTGTGACCTACTGCAGTAATCGTAATGACACACTGTGACCTACTGCAGTAATCGTAACGACAAACTGTGCCCTACTGCAGTAATCATAAAGGTACACTGTGACCTACTGCATTAATCGTAATGACACACTGTGACCTACTGCAGTAATCATAACGACACACTGTGACCTACTGCAGTAATCGTAACGGCACACAGTGACCTACTGCAGTAATCGTAACGACACACTGTGACCTACTGCAGTAATCGTAATGACACACTGTGACCTACTGCAGTAATCATAACGACACACTGTGACCTACTGCAGTAATCGTAACGGCACACTGTGACCTACTGCAGTAATCATAACGGCACACTGTGACCTACTGCAGTAATCGTAACAGCACACTGTGACCTCCTGCAGTAATCGTAACAGCACACTGTGACCTACTGCAGTAATCGTAATGACACACTGTGACCTACTGCAGTAATCATAACGGCACACTGTGACCTACTGCAGTAATCGTAACGGCACACCGTGACCTCCTGCAGTAATCGTAACAGCACACTGTGACCTACTGTAGTAATCGTAACGACACACTGTGACCTCCTGCAGTAATCGTAACAGCACACTGTGACCTACTGTAGTAATCGTAACGACACACTGTGACCTACTGCAGTAATCGTATCGACACACTGTGACCTCCTGCAGTAATCGTAACGGCACACTGTGACCTACTGCAGTAATCGTAACGGCACACTGTGACCTACTGCAGTAATCGTAACGGCACACTGTGACCTACTGCAGTAATCGTAACAGCACACTGTGACCTCCTGCAGTAATCGTAATGACACACTGTGACCTACTTCAGTAATCGTAACGGTGCACTGTGATCTACTGAGGTAATCGTAACAGCACACTGTGACCTACTTCAGTAATCATAATGACACACTGTGACCTACTGCAGTAATCGTAACGGTGCACTGTGATCTACTGAGGTAATCGTAACAGCACACTGTGACCTACTGCAGTAATCGTAATGACACACTGTGACCTACTGCAGTAATCGTAACGACACACTGTGCCCTACTGCAGTAATCATAAAGGTACACTGTGACCTACTGCATTAATCGTAATGACACACTGTGACCTACTGCAGTAATCATAACGACACACTGTGACCTACTGCAGTAATCATAACGGCACACAGTGACCTACTGCAGTAATCGTAACGACACACTGTGACCTACTGCAGTAATCGTAATGACACACTGTGACCTACTGTAGTAATCATAACGACACACTGTGACCTACTGCAGTAATCGTAACGGCACACTGTGACCTACTGCAGTAATCATAACGGCACACTGTGACCTACTGCAGTAATCGTAACAGCACACTGTGACCTCCTGCAGTAATCGTAACAGCACACTGTGACCTACTGCAGTAATCGTAATGACACACTGTGACCTACTGCAGTAATCATAACGGCACACTGTGACCTACTGTAGTAATCGTAACGACACACTGTGACCTACTGCAGTAATCGTATCGACACACTGTGACCTCCTGCAGTAATCGTAATGACACACTGTGACGTACTGCAGTAATTGTAACAGCACACTGTGACCTCCTGCAGTAATCGTAATGACACACTGTGACCTACTGCAGTAATCATAACGGCACACTGTGACCTCCTGCAGTAATCGTAACGACACACTGTAACCTACTGCAGTAATCGTAACGGCACACTGTGACCTCCTGCAGTAATCGTAACGGCACACTGTGACCTACTGCAGTAATCGTAACGACACACTGTGACCTAATGCGGTAATCGTAACGGCACACTGTGACCTACTGCAGTAATCGTAACAGCACACTGTGACCTCCTGCAGTAATCGTAATGACACACTGTGACCTACTGCAGTAATCGTAACGGTGCACTGTGATCTACTGAGGTAATCGTAACAGCACACTGTGACCTACTTCAGTAATCATAATGACACACTGTGACCTACTGCAGTAATCGTAACGGTGCACTGTGATCTACTGAGGTAATCGTAACAGCACACTGTGACCTACTGCAGTAATCGTAATGACACACTGTGACCTACTGCAGTAATCGTAACGACACACTGTGCCCTACTGCAGTAATCGTAAAGGTACACTGTGACCTACTGCATTAATCGTAATGACACACTGTGACCTACTGCAGTAATCTAACAGCACACTGTGACCTCCTGCAGTAATCGTAATGACACACTGTGACCTACTGCAGTAATCGTAACGGTGCACTGTGATCTACTGAGGTAATCGTAACAGCACACTGTGACCTACTTCAGTAATCATAATGACACACTGGGATCTACTGCAGTAATCGTAACGGTGCACTGTGATCTACTGAGGTAATCGTAACAGCACACTGTGACCTACTGCAGTAATCGTAATGACACACTGTGACCTACTGCAGTAATCATAACGACACACTGTGACCTCCTGCAGTAATCGTAACGACACACTGTGACCTACTGCAGTAATAGTAACGACACACTGTAACCTACTGCAGTAATAGTAACGGCACACTGTGACCTCCTGCAGTAATCGTAACGGCACACTGTGACCTACTGCGGTAATCATAACGGCACACTGTGACCTACTGCAGTAATCGTAACAGCACACTGTGACCTCCTGCAGTAATCGTAACAGCACACTGTGACCTACTGCAGTAATCGTAATGACACACTGTGACCTACTGCAGTAATCATAACGGCACACTGTGACCTACTGCAGTAATCGTAACGGCACACTGTGACCTCCTGCAGTAATCGTAACAGCACACTGTGACCTACTGTAGTAATCGTAACGACACACTGTGACCTCCTGCAGTAATCGTAACAGCACACTGTGACCTACTGTAGTAATCGTAACGACACACTGTGACCTACTGCAGTAATCGTAATGACACACTGTGACGTACTGCAGTAATCGTAACAGCACACTGTGACCTCCTGCAGTAATCGTAATGACACGCTGTGACCTACTGCAGTAATCATAACGGCACACTGTGACCTCCTGCAGTAATCGTAACGACACACTGTAACCTACTGCAGTAATCGTAACGGCACACTGTGACCTAC
Organism: Salvelinus alpinus; assembly: GCF_045679555.1. NCBI lineage: Eukaryota > Metazoa > Chordata > Actinopteri > Salmoniformes > Salmonidae > Salvelinus > Salvelinus alpinus. The sequence continues at coordinate 13,210,437 of NC_092095.1, forward strand.
TGCAGTAATCGTAACGACACACTGTGACCTACTGCGGTAATCGTAACGGCACACTGTGACCTACTGCAGTAATCGTAACAGCACACTGTGACCTCCTGCAGTAATCGTAATGACACACTGTGACCTACTGCAGTAATCGTAACGGTGCACTGTGATCTACTGAGGTAATCGTAACAGCACACTGTGACCTACTTCAGTAATCATAATGACACACTGTGACCTACTGCAGTAATCGTAACGGTGCACTGTGATCTACTGAGGTAATCGTAACAGCACACTGTGACCTACTGCAGTAATCGTAATGACACACTGTGACCTACTGCAGTAATCGTAACGACACACTGTGCCCTACTGCAGTAATCGTAAAGGTACACTGTGACCTACTGCATTAATCGTAATGACACACTGTGACCTACTGCAGTAATCTAACAGCACACTGTGACCTCCTGCAGTAATCGTAATGACACACTGTGACCTACTGCAGTAATCGTAACGGTGCACTGTGATCTACTGAGGTAATCGTAACAGCACACTGTGACCTACTTCAGTAATCATAATGACACACTGAGACCTACTGCAGTAATCGTAACGGTGCACTGTGATCTACTGAGGTAATCGTAACAGCACACTGTGACCTACTGCAGTAATCGTAATGACACACTGTGACCTACTGCAGTAATCATAACGACACCCTGTGACCTCCTGCAGTAATCGTAACGACACACTGTGACCTACTGCAGTAATAGTAACGACACACTGTAACCTACTGCAGTAATAGTAACGGCACACTGTGACCTCCTGCAGTAATCGTAACGGCACACTGTGACCTACTGCGGTAATCATAACGGCACACTGTGACCTACTGCAGTAATCGTAACAGCACACTGTGACCTCCTGCAGTAATCGTAACAGCACACTGTGACCTCCTGCAGTAATCGTAACAGCACACTGTGACCTACTGCAGTAATCGTAATGACACACTGTGACCTACTGCAGTAATCATAACGGCACACTGTGACCTACTGCAGTAATCGTAACGGCACACTGTGACCTCCTGCAGTAATCGTAACAGCACACTGTGACCTACTGTAGTAATCGTAACGACACACTGTGACCTCCTGCAGTAATCGTAACAGCACACTGTGACCTACTGTAGTAATCGTAACGACACACTGTGACCTACTGCAGTAATCGTAATGACACACTGTGACGTACTGCAGTAATCGTAACAGCACACTGTGACCTCCTGCAGTAATCGTAATGACACACTGTGACCTACTGCAGTAATCATAACGGCACACTGTGACCTCCTGCAGTAATCGTAATGACACGCTGTAACCTACTGCAGTAATCGTAACGGCACACTGTGACCTCCTGCAGTAATCGTAACGGCACACTGTGACCTACTGCAGTAATCGTAACGGCACACTGTGACCTACTGCAGTAATCGTAACGGCACACTGTGACCTACTGCAGTAATCGTAACAGCACACTGTGACCTCCTGCAGTAATCGTAATGACACACTGTGACCTACTTCAGTAATCGTAACGGTGCACTGTGATCTACTGAGGTAATCGTAACAGCACACTGTGACCTACTTCAGTAATCATAATGACACACTGTGACCTACTGCAGTAATCGTAACGGTGCACTGTGATCTACTGAGGTAATCGTAACAGCACACTGTGACCTACTGCAGTAATCGTAATGACACACTGTGACCTACTGCAGTAATCGTAACGACACACTGTGCCCTACTGCAGTAATCATAAAGGTACACTGTGACCTACTGCATTAATCGTAATGACACACTGTGACCTACTGCAGTAATCATAACGACACACTGTGACCTACTGCAGTAATCGTAACGGCACACAGTGACCTACTGCAGTAATCGTAACGACACACTGTGACCTACTGCAGTAATCGTAACGGCACACTGTGACCTACTGCAGTAATCGTAACGGCACACTGTGACCTACTGCAGTAATCGTAACGGCACACAGTGACCTACTGCAGTAATCGTAACGACACACTGTGACCTACTGCAGTAATCGTAACGACACACTGTGACCTACTGCAGTAATCGTAACGGCACACTGTGACCTACTGCAGTAATCGTAACGGCACACTGTGACCTACTGCAGTAATCGTAACGGCACACTGTGACCTACTGCAGTAATCGTAACAGCACACTGTGACCTCCTGCAGTAATCGTAATGACACACTGTGACCTACTTCAGTAATCGTAACGGTGCACTGTGATCTACTGAGGTAATCGTAACAGCACACTGTGACCTACTTCAGTAATCATAATGACACACTGTGACCTACTGCAGTAATCGTAACGGTGCACTGTGATCTACTGAGGTAATCGTAACAGCACACTGTGACCTACTGCAGTAATCGTAATGACACACTGTGACCTACTGCAGTAATCGTAACGACACACTGTGCCCTACTGCAGTAATCATAAAGGTACACTGTGACCTACTGCATTAATCGTAATGACACACTGTGACCTACTGCAGTAATCATAACGACACACTGTGACCTACTGCAGTAATCGTAACGGCACACAGTGACCTACTGCAGTAATCGTAACGACACACTGTGACCTACTGCAGTAATCGTAACGGCACACTGTGACCTACTGCAGTAATCGTAACGGCAAACTGTGACCTACTGCAGTAATCGTAACGGCACGCAGTGACCTACTGCAGTAATCGTAACGACACACTGTGACCTACTGCAGTAATGGTAACGACACACTGTGACCTACTGCAGTAATCATAACGGCACACTGTGACCTACTGCAGTAATCGTAACGGCACACTGTGACCTCCTGCAGTAATCGTAACAGCACACTGTGACCTACTGTAGTAATCGTAACGACACACTGTGACCTCCTGCAGTAATCGTAACAGCACACTGTGACCTACTGTAGTAATCGTAACGACACACTGTGACCTACTGCAGTAATCGTATCGACACACTGTGACCTCCTGCAGTAATCGTAATGACACACTGTGACGTACTGCAGTAATTGTAACAGCACACTGTGACCTCCTGCAGTAATCGTAATGACACACTGTGACCTACTGCAGTAATCATAACGGCACACTGTGACCTCCTGCAGTAATCGTAACGACACACTGTAACCTACTGCAGTAATCGTAACGGCACACTGTGACCTCCTGCAGTAATCGTAACGGCACACTGTGACCTACTGCAGTAATCGTAACGACACACTGTGACCTACTGCGGTAATCGTAACGGCACACTGTGACCTACTGCAGTAATCGTAACAGCACACTGTGACCTCCTGCAGTAATCGTAATGACACACTGTGACCTACTGCAGTAATCGTAACGGTGCACTGTGATCTACTGAGGTAATCGTAACAGCACACTGTGACCTACTTCAGTAATCATAATGACACACTGTGACCTACTGCAGTAATCGTAACGGTGCACTGTGATCTACTGAGGTAATCGTAACAGCACACTGTGACCTACTGCAGTAATCGTAATGACACACTGTGACCTACTGCAGTAATCGTAACGACACACTGTGCCCTACTGCAGTAATCGTAAAGGTACACTGTGACCTACTGCATTAATCGTAATGACACACTGTGACCTACTGCAGTAATCTAACAGCACACTGTGACCTCCTGCAGTAATCGTAATGACACACTGTGACCTACTGCAGTAATCGTAACGGTGCACTGTGATCTACTGAGGTAATCGTAACAGCACACTGTGACCTACTTCAGTAATCATAATGACACACTGGGACCTACTGCAGTAATCGTAACGGTGCACTGTGATCTACTGAGGTAATCGTAACAGCACACTGTGACCTACTGCAGTAATCGTAATGACACACTGTGACCTACTGCAGTAATCATAACGACACCCTGTGACCTCCTGCAGTAATCATAACGACACACTGTGACCTACTGCAGTAATAGTAACGACACACTGTAACCTACTGCAGTAATAGTAACGGCACACTGTGACCTCCTGCAGTAATCGTAACGGCACACTGTGACCTACTGCGGTAATCATAACGGCACACTGTGACCTACTGCAGTAATCGTAACAGCACACTGTGACCTCCTGCAGTAATCGTAACAGCACACTGTGACCTACTGCAGTAATCGTAATGACACACTGTGACCTACTGCAGTAATCATAACGGCACACTGTGACCTACTGCAGTAATCGTAACGGCACACTGTGACCTCCTGCAGTAATCGTAACAGCACACTGTGACCTACTGTAGTAATCGTAACGACACACTGTGACCTCCTGCAGTAATCGTAACAGCACACTGTGACCTACTGTAGTAATCGTAACGACACACTGTGACCTACTGCAGTAATCGTAACGACACACTGTGACCTCCTGCAGTAATCGTAATGACACACTGTGACGTACTGCAGTAATCGTAACAGCACACTGTGACCTCCTGCAGTAATCGTAATGACACGCTGTGACCTACTGCAGTAATCATAACGGCACACTGTGACCTCCTGCAGTAATCGTAACGACACACTGTAACCTACCGCAGTAATCGTAACGGCACACTGTGACCTCCTGCAGTAATCGTAACGGCACACTGTGACCTACTGCAGTAATCGTAACGGCACACTGTGACCTACTGCAGTAATCGTAACGGCACACTGTGACCTACTGCAGTAATCGTAACAGCACACTGTGACCTCCTGCAGTAATCGTAATGACACACTGTGACCTACTTCAGTAATCGTAACGGTGCACTGTGATCTACTGAGGTAATCGTAACAGCACACTGTGACCTACTTCAGTAATCATAATGACACACTGTGACCTACTGCAGTAATCGTAACGGTGCACTGTGATCTACTGAGGTAATCGTAACAGCACACTGTGACCTACTGCAGTAATCGTAATGACACACTGTGACCTACTGCAGTAATCGTAACGACACACTGTGCCCTACTGCAGTAATCATAAAGGTACACTGTGACCTACTGCATTAATCGTAATGACACACTGTGACCTACTGCAGTAATCATAATGACACACTGTGACCTACTGCAGTAATCATAACGGCACACTGTGACCTACTGCAGTAATCGTAACGGCACACTGTGACCTCCTGCAGTAATCGTAACAGCACACTGTGACCTACTGTAGTAATCGTAACGACACACTGTGACCTCCTGCAGTAATCGTAACAGCACACTGTGACCTACTGTAGTAATCGTAACGACACACTGTGACCTACTGCAGTAATCGTAACGACACACTGTGACCTCCTGCAGTAATCGTAATGACACACTGTGACGTACTGCAGTAATCGTAACAGCACACTGTGACCTCCTGCAGTAATCGTAATGACACGCTGTGACCTACTGCAGTAATCATAACGGCACACTGTGACCTACTGCAGTAATCGTAACGGCACACTGTGACCTACTGCAGTAATCGTAACAGCACACTGTGACCTCCTGCAGTAATCGTAATGACACACTGTGACCTACTTCAGTAATCGTAACGGTGCACTGTGATCTACTGAGGTAATCGTAACAGCACACTGTGACCTACTTCAGTAATCATAATGACACACTGTGACCTACTGCAGTAATCGTAACGGTGCACTGTGATCTACTGAGGTAATCGTAACAGCACACTGTGACTTACTGCAGTAATCGTAATGACACACTGTGACCTACTGCAGTAATCGTAACGACACACTGTGCCCTACTGCAGTAATCATAAAGGTACACTGTGACCTACTGCATTAATCGTAATGACACACTGTGACCTACTGCAGTAATCATAACGACACACTGTGAACTACTGCAGTAATCGTAACGGCACACAGTGACCTACTGCAGTAATCGTAACGACACACTGTGACCTACTGCAGTAATCGTAATGACACACTGTGACCTACTGCAGTAATCATAACGGCACACTGTGACCTACTGCAGTAATCGTAACGGCACACTGTGACCTCCTGCAGTAATCGTAACAGCACACTGTGACCTACTGTAGTAATCGTAACGACACACTGTGACCTCCTGCAGTAATCGTAACAGCACACTGTGACCTACTGTAGTAATCGTAACGACACACTGTGACCTACTGCAGTAATCGTAACGACACACTGTGACCTCCTGCAGTAATCGTAATGACACACTGTGACGTACTGCAGTAATCGTAACAGCACACTGTGACCTCCTGCAGTAATCGTAATGACACGCTGTGACCTACTGCAGTAATCATAACGGCACACTGTGACCTCCTGCAGTAATCGTAACGACACACTGTAACCTACTGCAGTAATCGTAACGGCACACTGTGACCTCCTGCAGTAATCGTAACGGCACACTGTGACCTACTGCAGTAATCGTAACGGCACACTGTGACCTACTGCTGTAATCGTAACGGCACACTGTGACCTACTGCAGTAATCGTAACAGCACACTGTGACCTCCTGCAGTAATCGTAATGACACACTGTGACCTACTTCAGTAATCGTAACGGTGCACTGTGATCTACTGAGGTAATCGTAACAGCACACTGTGACGTACTTCAGTAATCATAATGACACACTGTGACCTACTGCAGTAATCGTAACGGTGCACTGTGATCTACTGAGGTAATCGTAACAGCACACTGTGACCTACTGCAGTAATCGTAATGACACACTGTGACCTACTGCAGTAATCGTAACGACACACTGTGCCCTACTGCAGTAATCATAAAGGTACACTGTGACCTACTGCATTAATCGTAATGACACACTGTGACCTACTGCAGTAATCATAACGACACACTGTGACCTACTGCAGTAATCGTAACGGCACACAGTGACCTACTGCAGTAATCGTAACGACACACTGTGACCTACTGCAGTAATCGTAACGGCACACTGTGACCTACTGCAGTAATAGTAACGGCACACTGTGACCTACTGCAGTAATCGTAACGGCACACAGTGACCTACTGCAGTAATCGTAACAACACACTGTGACCTACTGCAGTAATCGTAACGACACACTGTGACCTACTGCAGTAATCGTAACGGCACACTGTGACCTACTGCAGTAATCGTAACGGCACACTGTGACCTACTGCAGTAATCGTAACGGCACACTGTGACCTACTGCAGTAATCGTAACAGCACACTGTGACCTCCTGCAGTAATCGTAATGACACACTGTGACCTACTTCAGTAATCGTAACGGTGCACTGTGATCTACTGAGGTAATCGTAACAGCACACTGTGACCTACTGCAGTAATCATAATGACACACTGTGACCTACTGCAGTAATCGTAACGGTGCACTGTGATCTACTGAGGTAATCGTAACAGCACACTGTGACCTACTGCAGTAATCGTAATGACACACTGTGACCTACTGCAGTAATCGTAACGACACACTGTGCCCTACTGCAGTAATCATAAAGGTACACTGTGACCTACTGCATTAATCGTAATGACACACTGTGACCTACTGCAGTAATCATAACGACACACTGTGACCTACTGCAGTAATCGTAACGGCACACAGTGACCTACTGCAGTAATCGTAACGACACACTGTGACCTACTGCAGTAATCGTAACGGCACACTGTGACGTACTGCAGTAATCGTAACAGCACACTGTGACCTCCTGCAGTAATCGTAATGACACGCTGTGACCTACTGCAGTAATCATAACGGCACACTGTGACCTCCTGCAGTAATCGTAACGACACACTGTAACCTACTGCAGTAATCGTAACGGCACACTGTGACCTCCTGCAGTAATCGTAACGGCACACTGTGACCTACTGCAGTAATCGTAACGGCACACTGTGACCTACTGCTGTAATCGTAACGGCACACTGTGACCTACTGCAGTAATCGTAACAGCACACTGTGACCTCCTGCAGTAATCGTAATGACACACTGTGACCTACTTCAGTAATCGTAACGGTGCACTCTGATCTACTGAGGTAATCGTAACAGCACACTGTGACGTACTTCAGTAATCATAATGACACACTGTGACCTACTGCAGTAATCGTAACGGTGCACTGTGATCTACTGAGGTAATCGTAACAGCACACTGTGACCTACTGCAGTAATCGTAATGACACACTGTGACCTACTGCAGTAATCGTAACGACACACTGTGCCCTACTGCAGTAATCATAAAGGTACACTGTGACCTACTGCATTAATCGTAATGACACACTGTGACCTACTGCAGTAATCATAACGACACACTGTGACCTACTGCAGTAATCGTAACGGCACACGGTGACCTACTGCAGTAATCGTAACGACACACTGTGACCTACTGCAGTAATCGTAACGGCACACTGTGACCTACTGCAGTAATAGTAACGGCACACTGTGACCTACTGCAGTAATCGTAACGGCACACAGTGACCTACTGCAGTAATCGTAACAACACACTGTGACCTACTGCAGTAATCGTAACGACACACTGTGACCTACTGCAGTAATCGTAACGGCACACTGTGACCTACTGCAGTAATCGTAACGGCACACTGTGACCTACTGCAGTAATCGTAACGGCACACTGTGACCTACTGCAGTAATCGTAACAGCACACTGTGACCTCCTGCAGTAATCGTAATGACACACTGTGACCTACTTCAGTAATCGTAACGGTGCACTGTGATCTACTGAGGTAATCGTAACAGCACACTGTGACCTACTTCAGTAATCATAATGACACACTGTGACCTACTGCAGTAATCGTAACGGTGCACTGTGATCTACTGAGGTAATCGTAACAGCACACTGTGACCTACTGCAGTAATCGTAATGACACACTGTGACCTACTGCAGTAATCGTAACGACACACTGTGCCCTACTGCAGTAATCATAAAGGTACACTGTGACCTACTGCATTAATCGTAATGACACACTGTGACCTACTGCAGTAATCATAACGACACACTGTGACCTACTGCAGTAATCGTAACGGCACACAGTGACCTACTGCAGTAATCGTAACGACACACTGTGACCTACTGCAGTAATCGTAACGGCACACTGTGACCTACTGCAGTAATCGTAACGGCACACTGTGACCTACTGCAGTAATCGTAACGGCACACAGTGACCTACTGCAGTAATCGTAACGACACACTGTGACCTACTGCAGTAATCGTAACGACACACTGTGACCTACTGCAGTAATCATAACGGCACACTGTGACCTACTGCAGTAATCGTAACGGCACACTGTGACCTCCTGCAGTAATCGTAACAGCACACTGTGACCTACTGTAGTAATCGTAACGACACACTGTGACCTCCTGCAGTAATCGTAACAGCACACTGTGACCTACTGTAGTAATCGTAACGACACACTGTGACCTACTGCAGTAATCGTATCGACACACTGTGACCTCCTGCAGTAATCGTAATGACACACTGTGACGTACTGCAGTAATTGTACCAGCACACTGTGACCTCCTGCAGTAATCGTAATGACACACTGTGACCTACTGCAGTAATCATAACGGCACACTGTGACCTCCTGCAGTAATCGTAACGACACACTGTAACCTACTGCAGTAATCGTAACGGCACACGGTGACCTCCTGCAGTAATCGTAACGGCACACTGTGACCTACTGCAGTAATCGTAACGACACAATGTGACCTACTGCGGTAATCGTAACGGCACACTGTGACCTACTGCAGTAATCGTAACAGCACACTGTGACCTCCTGCAGTAATCGTAATGACACACTGTGACCTACTGCAGTAATCGTAACGGTGCACTGTGATCTACTGAGGTAATCGTAACAGCACACTGTGACCTACTTCAGTAATCATAATGACACACTGTGACCTACTGCAGTAATCGTAACGGTGCACTGTGATCTACTGAGGTAATCGTAACAGCACACTGTGACCTACTGCAGTAATCGTAATGACACACTGTGACCTACTGCAGTAATCGTAACGACACACTGTGCCCTACTGCAGTAATCGTAAAGGTACACTGTGACCTACTGCATTAATCGTAATGACACACTGTGACCTACTGCAGTAATCTAACAGCACACTGTGACCTCCTGCAGTAATCGTAATGACACACTGTGACCTACTGCAGTAATCGTAACGGTGCACTGTGATCTACTGAGGTAATCGTAACAGCACACTGTGACCTACTTCAGTAATCATAATGACACACTGGGACCTACTGCAGTAATCGTAACGGTGCACTGTGATCTACTGAGGTAATCGTAACAGCACACTGTGACCTACTGCAGTAATCGTAATGACACACTGTGACCTACTGCAGTAATCATAACGACACCCTGTGACCTCCTGCAGTAATCGTAACGACACACTGTGACCTACTGCAGTAATAGTAACGACACACTGTAACCTACTGTAGTAATAGTAACGGCACACTGTGACCTCCTGCAGTAATCGTAACGGCACACTGTGACCTACTGCGGTAATCATAACGGCACACTGTGACCTACTGCAGTAATCGTAACAGCACACTGTGACCTCCTGCAGTAATCGTAACAGCACACTGTGACCTACTGCAGTAATCGTAATGACACACTGTGACCTACTGCAGTAATCATAACGGCACACTGTGACCTACTGCAGTAATCGTAACGGCACACTGTGACCTCCTGCAGTAATCGTAACAGCACACTGTGACCTACTGTAGTAATCGTAACGACACACTGTGACCTCCTGCAGTAATCGTAACAGCACACTGTGACCTACTGTAGTAATCGTAACGACACACTGTGACCTACTGCAGTAATCGTAACGACACACTGTGACCTCCTGCAGTAATCGTAATGACACACTGTGACGTACTGCAGTAATCGTAACAGCACACTGTGACCTCCTGCAGTAATCGTAATGACACGCTGTGACCTACTGCAGTAATCATAACGGCACACTGTGACCTCCTGCAGTAATCGTAACGACACGCTGTAACCTACTGCAGTAATCGTAACGGCACACTGTGACCTCCTGCAGTAATCGTAACGACACACTGTGACCTACTGCAGTAATAGTAACGGCACACTGTGACCTACTGCAGTAATCGTAACAGCACACTGTGACCTCCTGCAGTAATCGTAACAGCACACTGTGACCTACTGCAGTAATCGTAATGACACACTGTGACCTACTGCAGTAATCATAACGGCACACTGTGACCTACTGCAGTAATCGTAACGGCACACTGTGACCTCCTGCAGTAATCGTAACAGCACACTGTGACCTACTGTAGTAATCGTAACGACACACTGTGACCTCCTGCAGTAATCGTAACAGCACACTGTGACCTACTGTAGTAATCGTAACGACACACTGTGACCTACTGCAGTAATCGTAACGACACACTGTGACCTCCTGCAGTAATCGTAATGACACACTGTGACGTACTGCAGTAATCGTAACAGCACACTGTGACCTCCTGCAGTAATCGTAATGACACGCTGTGACCTACTGCAGTAATCATAACGGCACACTGTGACCTCCTGCAGTAATCGTAACGACACACTGTAACCTACTGCAGTAATCGTAACGGCACACTGTGACCTCCTGCAGTAATCGTAACGGCACACTGTGACCTACTGCAGTAATCGTAACGGCACACTGTGACCTACTGCAGTAATCGTAACGGCACACTGTGACCTACTGCAGTAATCGTAACGGCACACTGTGACCTCCTGCAGTAATCGTAATGACACACTGTGACCTACTTCAGTAATCGTAACGGTGCACTGTGATCTACTGAGGTAATCGTAACAGCACACTGTGACCTACTTCAGTAATCATAATGACACACTGTGACCTACTGCAGTAATCGTAACGGTGCACTGTGATCTACTGAGGTAATCGTAACAGCACACTGTGACTTACTGCAGTAATCGTAATGACACACTGTGACCTACTGCAGTAATCGTAACGACACACTGTGCCCTACTGCAGTAATCATAAAGGTACACTGTGACCTACTGCATTAATCGTAATGACACACTGTGACCTACTGCAGTAATCATAACGACACACTGTGACCTACTGCAGTAATCGTAACGGCACACAGTGACCTACTGCAGTAATCGTAACGACACACTGTGACCTACTGCAGTAATCGTAATGACACACTGTGACCTACTGCAGTAATCATAACGGCACACTGTGACCTACTGCAGTAATCGTAACGGCACGCTGTGACCTCCTGCAGTAATCGTAACAGCACACTGTGACCTACTGTAGTAATCGTAACGACACACTGTGACCTCCTGCAGTAATCGTAACAGCACACTGTGACCTACTTCAGTAATCGTAACGACACACTGTGACCTACTGCAGTAATCGTAACGGTGCACTGTGATCTACTGAGGTAATCGTAACAGCACACTGTGACCTACTGCAGTAATCGTAATGACACACTGTGACCTACTGCAGTAATCGTAACGACACACTGTGCCCTACTGCAGTAATCGTAAAGGTACACTGTGACCTACTGCATTAATCGTAATGACACACTGTGACCTACTGCAGTAATCTAACAGCACACTGTGACCTCCTGCAGTAATCGTAATGACACACTGTGACCTACTGCAGTAATCGTAACGGTGCACTGTGATCTACTGAGGTAATCGTAACAGCACACTGTGACCTACTTCAGTAATCATAATGACACACTGGGACCTACTGCAGTAATCGTAACGGTGCACTGTGATCTACTGAGGTAATCGTAACAGCACACTGTGACCTACTGCAGTAATCGTAATGACACACTGTGACCTACTGCAGTAATCATAACGACACCCTGTGACCTCCTGCAGTAATCGTAACGACACACTGTGACCTACTGCAGTAATAGTAACGGCACACTGTGACCTACTGCAGTAATCGTAACAGCACACTGTGACCTCCTGCAGTAATCGTAACAGCACACTGTGACCTACTGCAGTAATCGTAATGACACACTGTGACCTACTGCAGTAATCATAACGGCACACTGTGACCTACTGCAGTAATCGTAACGGCACACTGTGACCTCCTGCAGTAATCGTAACAGCACACTGTGACCTACTGTAGTAATCGTAACGACACACTGTGACCTCCTGCAGTAATCGTAACAGCACACTGTGACCTACTGTAGTAATCGTAACGACACACTGTGACCTACTGCAGTAATCGTAACGACACACTGTGACCTCCTGCAGTAATCGTAATGACACACTGTGACGTACTGCAGTAATCGTAACAGCACACTGTGACCTCCTGCAGTAATCGTAATGACACGCTGTGACCTACTGCAGTAATCATAACGGCACACTGTGACCTCCTGCAGTAATCGTAACGACACACTGTGACCTACTGCGGTAATCGTAACGGCACACTGTGACCTACTGCAGTAATCGTAACAGCACACTGTGACCTCCTGCAGTAATCGTAATGACACACTGTGACCTACTGCAGTAATCGTAACGGTGCACTGTGATCTACTGAGGTAATCATAACAGCACACTGTGACCTACTTCAGTAATCATAATGACACACTGTGACCTACTGCAGTAATCGTAACGGTGCACTGTGATCTACTGAGGTAATCGTAACAGCACACTGTGACCTACTGCAGTAATCGTAATGACACACTGTGACCTACTGCAGTAATCGTAACGACACACTGTGCCCTACTGCAGTAATCGTAAAGGTACACTGTGACCTACTGCATTAATCGTAATGACACACTGTGACCTACTGCAGTAATCTAACAGCACACTGTGACCTCCTGCAGTAATCGTAATGACACACTGTGACCTACTGCAGTAATCGTAACGGTGCACTGTGATCTACTGAGGTAATCGTAACAGCACACTGTGACCTACTTCAGTAATCATAATGACACACTGTGACCTACTGCAGTAATCGTAACGGTGCACTGTGATCTACTGAGGTAATCGTAACAGCACACTGTGACCTACTGCAGTAATCGTAATGACACACTGTGACCTACTGCAGTAATCATAACGACACCCTGTGACCTCCTGCAGTAATCGTAACGACACACTGTGACCTACTGCAGTAATAGTAACGACACACTGTAACCTACTGTAGTAATAGTAACGGCACACTGTGACCTCCTGCAGTAATCGTAACGGCACACTGTGACCTACTGCGGTAATCATAACGGCACACTGTGACCTACTGCAGTAATCGTAACAGCACACTGTGACCTCCTGCAGTAATCGTAACAGCACACTGTGACCTACTGCAGTAATCGTAATGACACACTGTGACCTACTGCAGTAATCATAACGGCACACTGTGACCTACTGCAGTAATCGTAACGGCACACTGTGACCTCCTGCAGTAATCGTAACAGCACACTGTGACCTACTGTAGTAATCGTAACGACACACTGTGACCTCCTGCAGTAATCGTAACAGCACACTGTGACCTACTGTAGTAATCGTAACGACACACTGTGACCTACTGCAGTAATCGTAACGACACACTGTGACCTCCTGCAGTAATCGTAATGACACACTGTGACGTACTGCAGTAATCGTAACAGCACACTGTGACCTCCTGCAGTAATCGTAATGACACGCTGTGACCTACTGCAGTAATCATAACGGCACACTGTGACCTCCTGCAGTAATCGTAATGACACACTGTAACCTACTGCAGTAATCGTAACGGCACACTGTGACCTCCTGCAGTAATCGTAACGGCACACTGTGACCTACTGCAGTAATCGTAACGGCACACTGTGACCTACTGTAGTAATCGTAACGACACACTGTGACCTCCTGCAGTAATCGTAACAGCACACTGTGACCTACTGTAGTAATCGTAACGACACACTGTGACCTACTGCAGTAATCGTAACGACACACTGTGACCTACTGCAGTAATCGTAATGACACACTGTGACCTACTGCAGTAATCGTAACGACACACTGTGCCCTACTGCAGTAATCATAAAGGTACACTGTGACCTACTGCATTAATCGTAATGACACACTGTGACCTACTGCAGTAATCATAACGACACACTGTGATCTACTGCAGTAATCGTAACGGCACACAGTGACCTACTGCAGTAATCGTAACGACACACTGTGACCTACTGCAGTAATCGTATTGACACACTGTGACCTACTGCAGTAATCATAACGGCACACTGTGACCTACTGCAGTAATCGTAACGGCACACTGTGACCTCCTGCAGTAATCGTAACTGCACACTGTGACCTACTGTAGTAATCGTAACGACACACTGTGACCTCCTGCAGTAATCGTAACAGCACACTGTGACCTACTGTAGTAATCGTAACGACACACTGTGACCTACTGCAGTAATCGTAACGACACACTGTGACCTACTGCAGTAATCATAACGACACACTGTGACCTACTGCAGTAATCATAACGGCACACTGTGACCTCCTGCAGTAATCGTAACGACACACTGTAACCTACTGCAGTAATCGTAACGGCACACTGTGACCTCCTGCAGTAATCGTAACGGCACACTGTGACCTACTGCAGTAATCGTAACGGCACACTGTGACCTACTGCAGTAATCGTAACGACACACTGTGCCCTACTGCAGTAATCATAAAGGTACACTGTGACCTACTGCATTAATCGTAATGACACACTGTGACCTACTGCAGTAATCATAACGACACACTGTGACCTACTGCAGTAATCGTAACGGCACACAGTGACCTACTGCAGTAATCGTAACGACACACTGTGACCTACTGCAGTAATCGTAACGGCACACTGTGACCTACTGCAGTAATAGTAACGGCACACTGTGACCTACTGCAGTAATCGTAACGGCACACAGTGACCTACTGCAGTAATCGTAACGACACACTGTGACCTACTGCAGTAATCGTAACGGCACACTGTGACCTACTGCAGTAATCGTAACGGCACACTGTGACCTACTGCAGTAATCGTAACGGCACACTGTGACCTACTGCAGTAATCGTAACGGCACACTGTGACCTACTGCAGTAATCGTAACAGCACACTGTGACCTCCTGCAGTAATCGTAATGACACACTGTGACCTACTTCAGTAATCGTAACGGTGCACTGTGATCTACTGAGGTAATCGTAACAGCACACTGTGACCTACTTCAGTAATCATAATGACACACTGTGACCTACTGCAGTAATCGTAACGGTGCACTGTGATCTACTGAGGTAATCGTAACAGCACACTGTGACCTACTGCAGTAATCGTAATGACACACTGTGACCTACTGCAGTAATCGTAACGACACACTGTGCCCTACTGCAGTAATCATAAAGGTACACTGTGACCTACTGCATTAATCGTAATGACACACTGTGACCTACTGCAGTAATCATAACGACACACTGTGACCTACTGCAGTAATCGTAACGGCACACAGTGACCTACTGCAGTAATCGTAACGGCACACTGTGACCTACTGCAGTAATCGTAACGGCACACTGTGACCTACTGCAGTAATCGTAACGGCACACAGTGACCTACTGCAGTAATCGTAACGACACACTGTGACCTACTGCAGTAATCGTAACGACACACTGTGACCTACTGCAGTAATCATAACGGCACACTGTGACCTACTGCAGTAATCGTAACGGCACACTGTGACCTCCTGCAGTAATCGTAACAGCACACTGTGACCTACTGTAGTAATCGTAACGACACACTGTGACCTACTGCAGTAATCGTAACGGCACACTGTGACCTACTGCAGTAATCGTAACGGCACACTGTGACCTACTGCAGTAATCGTAACGGCACACAGTGACCTACTGCAGTAATCGTAACGACACACTGTGACCTACTGCAGTAATCGTAACGACACACTGTGACCTACTGCAGTAATCATAACGGCACACTGTGACCTACTGCAGTAATCGTAACGGCACACTGTGACCTCCTGCAGTAATCGTAACAGCACACTGTGACCTACTGTAGTAATCGTAACGACACACTGTGACCTCCTGCAGTAATCGTAACAGCACACTGTGACCTACTGTAGTAATCGTAACGACACACTGTGACCTACTGCAGTAATCGTATCGACACACTGTGACCTCCTGCAGTAATCGTAATGACACACAGTGACCTACTGCAGTAATCGTAACGACACACTGTGACCTACTGCAGTAATCGTAACGGCACACTGTGACCTACTGCAGTAATCGTAACGGCACACTGTGACCTACTGCAGTAATCGTAACGGCACACTGTGACCTACTGCAGTAATCGTAACGGCACACTGTGACCTACTGCAGTAATCGTAACAGCACACTGTGACCTCCTGCAGTAATCGTAATGACACACTGTGACCTACTTCAGTAATCGTAACGGTGCACTGTGATCTACTGAGGTAATCGTAACAGCACACTGTGACCTACTTCAGTAATCATAATGACACACTGTGACCTACTGCAGTAATCGTAACGACACACTGTGACCTCCTGCAGTAATCGTAACAGCACACTGTGACCTACTGTAGTAATCGTAACGACACACTGTGACCTACTGCAGTAATCGTAACGACACACTGTGACCTACTGCAGTAATCGTAATGACACACTGTGACCTACTGCAGTAATCGTAACGACACACTGTGCCCTACTGCAGTAATCATAAAGGTACACTGTGACCTACTGCATTAATCGTAATGACACACTGTGACCTACTGCAGTAATCATAACGACACACTGTGATCTACTGCAGTAATCGTAACGGCACACAGTGACCTACTGCAGTAATCGTAACGACACACTGTGACCTACTGCAGTAATCGTATTGACACACTGTGACCTACTGCAGTAATCATAACGGCACACTGTGACCTACTGCAGTAATCGTAACGGCACACTGTGACCTCCTGCAGTAATCGTAACAGCACACTGTGACCTACTGTAGTAATCGTAACGACACACTGTGACCTCCTGCAGTAATCGTAACAGCACACTGTGACCTACTGTAGTAATCGTAACGACACACTGTGACCTACTGCAGTAATCGTAACGACACACTGTGACCTACTGCAGTAATCATAACGACACACTGTGACCTACTGCAGTAATCATAACGGCACACTGTGACCTCCTGCAGTAATCGTAACGACACACTGTAACCTACTGCAGTAATCGTAACGGCACACTGTGACCTCCTGCAGTAATCGTAACGGCACACTGTGACCTACTGCAGTAATCGTAACGGCACACTGTGACCTACTGCAGTAATCGTAACGACACACTGTGCCCTACTGCAGTAATCATAAAGGTACACTGTGACCTACTGCATTAATCGTAATGACACACTGTGACCTACTGCAGTAATCATAACGACACACTGTGACCTACTGCAGTAATCGTAACGGCACACAGTGACCTACTGCAGTAATCGTAACGACACACTGTGACCTACTGCAGTAATCGTAACGGCACACTGTGACCTACTGCAGTAATAGTAACGGCACACTGTGACCTACTGCAGTAATCGTAACGGCACACAGTGACCTACTGCAGTAATCGTAACGACACACTGTGACCTACTGCAGTAATCGTAACGGCACACTGTGACCTACTGCAGTAATCGTAACGGCACACTGTGACCTACTGCAGTAATCGTAACGGCACACTGTGACCTACTGCAGTAATCGTAACGGCACACTGTGACCTACTGCAGTAATCGTAACAGCACACTGTGACCTCCTGCAGTAATCGTAATGACACACTGTGACCTACTTCAGTAATCGTAACGGTGCACTGTGATCTACTGAGGTAATCGTAACAGCACACTGTGACCTACTTCAGTAATCATAATGACACACTGTGACCTACTGCAGTAATCGTAACGGTGCACTGTGATCTACTGAGGTAATCGTAACAGCACACTGTGACCTACTGCAGTAATCGTAATGACACACTGTGACCTACTGCAGTAATCGTAACGACACACTGTGCCCTACTGCAGTAATCATAAAGGTACACTGTGACCTACTGCATTAATCGTAATGACACACTGTGACCTACTGCAGTAATCATAACGACACACTGTGACCTACTGCAGTAATCGTAACGGCACACAGTGACCTACTGCAGTAATCGTAACGGCACACTGTGACCTACTGCAGTAATCGTAACGGCACACTGTGACCTACTGCAGTAATCGTAACGGCACACAGTGACCTACTGCAGTAATCGTAACGACACACTGTGACCTACTGCAGTAATCGTAACGACACACTGTGACCTACTGCAGTAATCATAACGGCACACTGTGACCTACTGCAGTAATCGTAACGGCACACTGTGACCTCCTGCAGTAATCGTAACAGCACACTGTGACCTACTGTAGTAATCGTAACGACACACTGTGACCTACTGCAGTAATCGTAACGGCACACTGTGACCTACTGCAGTAATCGTAACGGCACACTGTGACCTACTGCAGTAATCGTAACGGCACACAGTGACCTACTGCAGTAATCGTAACGACACACTGTGACCTACTGCAGTAATCGTAACGACACACTGTGACCTACTGCAGTAATCATAACGGCACACTGTGACCTACTGCAGTAATCGTAACGGCACACTGTGACCTCCTGCAGTAATCGTAACAGCACACTGTGACCTACTGTAGTAATCGTAACGACACACTGTGACCTCCTGCAGTAATCGTAACAGCACACTGTGACCTACTGTAGTAATCGTAACGACACACTGTGACCTACTGCAGTAATCGTATCGACACACTGTGACCTCCTGCAGTAATCGTAATGACACACTGTGACGTACTGCAGTAATTGTAACAGCACACTGTGACCTCCTGCAGTAATCGTAATGACACACTGTGACCTACTGCAGTAATCATAACGGCACTCTGTGACCTCCTGCAGTAATCGTAACGACACACTGTAACCTACTGCAGTAATCGTAACGGCACACTGTGACCTCCTGCAGTAATCGTAACGGCACACTGTGACCTACTGCAGTAATCGTAACGACACACTGTGACCTACTGCGGTAATCGTAACGGCACACTGTGACCTACTGCAGTAATCGTAACAGCACACTGTGACCTCCTGCAGTAATCGTAATGACACACTGTGACCTACTGCAGTAATCCTAACGGTGCACTGTGATCTACTGAGGTAATCATAACAGCACACTGTGACCTACTTCAGTAATCATAATGACACACTGTGACCTACTGCAGTAATCGTAACGGTGCACTGTGATCTACTGAGGTAATCGTAACAGCACACTGTGACCTACTGCAGTAATCGTAATGACACACTGTGACCTACTGCAGTAATCGTAACGACACACTGTGCCCTACTGCAGTAATCGTAAAGGTACACTGTGACCTACTGCATTAATCGTAATGACACACTGTGACCTACTGCAGTAATCTAACAGCACACTGTGACCTCCTGCAGTAATCGTAATGACACACTGTGACCTACTGCAGTAATCGTAACGGTGCACTGTGATCTACTGAGGTAATCGTAACAGCACACTGTGACCTACTTCAGTAATCATAATGACACACTGGGACCTACTGCAGTAATCGTAACGGTGCACTGTGATCTACTGAGGTAATCGTAACAGCACACTGTGACCTACTGCAGTAATCGTAATGACACACTGTGACCTACTGCAGTAATCATAACGACACCCTGTGACCTCCTGCAGTAATCGTAACGACACACTGTGACCTACTGCAGTAATAGTAACGACACACTGTAACCTACTGTAGTAATAGTAACGGCACACTGTGACCTCCTGCAGTAATCGTAACGGCACACTGTGACCTACTGCGGTAATCATAACGGCACACTGTGACCTACTGCAGTAATCGTAACAGCACACTGTGACCTCCTGCAGTAATCTTAACAGCACACTGTGACCTACTGCAGTAATCGTAATGACACACTGTGACCTACTGCAGTAATCATAACGGCACACTGTGACCTACTGCAGTAATCGTAACGGCACACTGTGACCTCCTGCAGTAATCGTAACAGCACACTGTGACCTACTGTAGTAATCGTAACGACACACTGTGACCTCCTGCAGTAATCGTAACAGCACACTGTGACCTACTGTAGTAATCGTAACGACACACTGTGACCTACTGCAGTAATCGTAACGACACACTGTGACCTCCTGCAGTAATCGTAATGACACACTGTGACGTACTGCAGTAATCGTAACAGCACACTGTGACCTCCTGCAGTAATCGTAATGACACGCTGTGACCTACTGCAGTAATCATAACGGCACACTGTGACCTCCTGCAGTAATCGTAACGACACACTGTAACCTACTGCAGTAATCGTAACGGCACACTGTGACCTCCTGCAGTAATCGTAACGGCACACTGTGACCTACTGCAGTAATCGTAACGGCACACTGTGACCTACTGCAGTAATCGTAACGGCACACTGTGACCTACTGCAGTAATCGTAACAGCACACTGTGACCTCCTGCAGTAATCGTAATGACACACTGTGACCTACTTCAGTAATCGTAACGGTGCACTGTGATCTACTGAGGTAATCGTAACAGCACACTGTGACCTACTTCAGTAATCATAATGACACACTGTGACCTACTGCAGTAATCGTAACGGTGCACTGTGATCTACTGAGGTAATCGTAACAGCACACTGTGACTTACTGCAGTAATCGTAATGACACACTGTGACCTACTGCAGTAATCGTAACGACACACTGTGCCCTACTGCAGTAATCATAACGACACACTGTGACCTACTGCAGTAATCGTAACGGCACACAGTGACCTACTCCAGTAATCGTAACGACACACTGTGACCTACTGCAGTAATCGTAATGACACACTGTGACCTACTGCAGTAATCATAACGGCACACTGTGACCTACTGCAGTAATCGTAACGGCACACTGTGACCTCCTGCAGTAATCGTAACTGCACACTGTGACCTACTGTAGTAATCGTAACGACACACTGTGACCTCCTGCAGTAATCGTAACAGCACACTGTGACCTACTGTAGTAATCGTAACGACACACTGTGACCTACTGCAGTAATCGTAACGACACACTGTGACCTACTGCAGTAATCATAACGACACACTGTGACCTACTGCAGTAATCATAACGGCACACTGTGAGCTCCTGCAGTAATCGTAACGACACACTGTAACCTACTGCAGTAATCGTAACGGCACACTGTGACCTCCTGCAGTAATCGTAACGGCACACTGTGACCTACTGCAGTAATCGTAACGGCACACTGTGACCTACTGCAGTAATCGTAACGACACACTGTGCCCTACTGCAGTAATCATAAAGGTACACTGTGACCTACTGCATTAATCGTAATGACACACTGTGACCTACTGCAGTAATCATAACGACACACTGTGACCTACTGCAGTAATCGTAACGGCACACAGTGACCTACTGCAGTAATCGTAACGACACACTGTGACCTACTGCAGTAATCGTAACGGCACACTGTGACCTACTGCAGTAATAGTAACGGCACACTGTGACCTACTGCAGTAATCGTAACGGCACACAGTGACCTACTGCAGTAATCGTAACGACACACTGTGACCTACTGCAGTAATCGTAACGGCACACTGTGACCTACTGCAGTAATCGTAACGGCACACTGTGACCTACTGCAGTAATCGTAACGGCACACTGTGACCTACTGCAGTAATCGTAACGGCACACTGTGACCTACTGCAGTAATCGTAACAGCACACTGTGACCTCCTGCAGTAATCGTAATGACACACTGTGACCTACTTCAGTAATCGTAACGGTGCACTGTGATCTACTGAGGTAATCGTAACAGCACACTGTGACCTACTTCAGTAATCATAATGACACACTGTGACCTACTGCAGTAATCGTAACGGTGCACTGTGATCTACTGAGGTAATCGTAACAGCACACTGTGACCTACTGCAGTAATCGTAATGACACACTGTGACCTACTGCAGTAATCGTAACGACACACTGTGCCCTACTGCAGTAATCATAAAGGTACACTGTGACCTACTGCATTAATCGTAATGACACACTGTGACCTACTGCAGTAATCATAACGACACACTGTGACCTACTGCAGTAATCGTAACGGCACACAGTGACCTACTGCAGTAATCGTAACGACACACTGTGACCTACTGCAGTAATCGTAACGGCACACTGTGACCTACTGCAGTAATCGTAACGGCACACTGTGACCTACTGCAGTAATCGTAACGGCACACAGTGACCTACTGCAGTAATCGTAACGACACTGTGACCTACTGCAGTAATCGTAACGACACACTGTGACCTACTGCAGTAATCATAACGGCACACTGTGACCTACTGCAGTAATCGTAACGGCACACTGTGACCTCCTGCAGTAATCGTAACAGCACACTGTGACCTACTGTAGTAATCGTAACGACACACTGTGACCTCCTGCAGTAATCGTAACAGCACACTGTGACCTACTGTAGTAATCGTAACGACACACTGTGACCTACTGCAGTAATCGTATCGACACACTGTGACCTCCTGCAGTAATCGTAACGGCACACTGTGACCTACTGCAGTAATCGTAACGACACACTGTGACCTACTGCGGTAATCGTAACGGCACACTGTGACCTACTGCAGTAATCGTAACAGCACACTGTGACCTCCTGCAGTAATCGTAATGACACACTGTGACCTACTGCAGTAATCGTAACGGTGCACTGTGATCTACTGAGGTAATCGTAACAGCACACTGTGACCTACTTCAGTAATCATAATGACACACTGTGACCTACTGCAGTAATCGTAACGGTGCACTGTGATCTACTGAGGTAATCGTAACAGCACACTGTGACCTACTGCAGTAATCGTAATGACACACTGTGACCTACTGCAGTAATCGTAACGACACACTGTGCCCTACTGCAGTAATCGTAAAGGTACACTGTGACCTACTGCATTAATCGTAATGACACACTGTGACCTACTGCAGTAATCTAACAGCACACTGTGACCTCCTGCAGTAATCGTAATGACACACTGTGACCTACTGCAGTAATCGTAACGGTGCACTGTGATCTACTGAGGTAATCGTAACAGCACACTGTGACCTACTTCAGTAATCATAATGACACACTGGGACCTACTGCAGTAATCGTAACGGTGCACTGTGATCTACTGAGGTAATCGTAACAGCACACTGTGACCTACTGCAGTAATCGTAATGACACACTGTGACCTACTGCAGTAATCATAACGACACCCTGTGACCTCCTGCAGTAATCGTAACGACACACTGTCACCTACTGCAGTAATAGTAACGACACACTGTAACCTACTGTAGTAATAGTAACGGCACACTGTGACCTCCTGCAGTAATCGTAACGGCACACTGTGACCTACTGCGGTAATCATAACGGCACACTGTGACCTACTGCAGTAATCGTAACAGCACACTGTGACCTCCTGCAGTAATCGTAACAGCACACTGTGACCTACTGCAGTAATCGTAATGACACACTGTGACCTACTGCAGTAATCATAACGGCACACTGTGACCTACTGCAGTAATCGTAACGGCACACTGTGACCTCCTGCAGTAATCGTAACAGCACACTGTGACCTACTGTAGTAATCGTAACGACACACTGTGACCTCCTGCAGTAATCGTAACAGCACACTGTGACCTACTGTAGTAATCGTAACGACACACTGTGACCTACTGCAGTAATCGTAACGACACACTGTGACCTCCTGCAGTAATCGTAATGACACACTGTGACGTACTGCAGTAATCGTAACAGCACACTGTGACCTCCTGCAGTAATCGTAATGACACGCTGTGACCTACTGCAGTAATCATAACGGCACACTGTGACCTCCTGCAGTAATCGTAACGACACACTGTAACCTACTGCAGTAATCGTAACGGCACACTGTGACCTCCTGCAGTAATCGTAACGGCACACTGTGACCTACTGCAGTAATCGTAACGGCACACTGTGACCTACTGCAGTAATCGTAACGGCACACTGTGACCTACTGCAGTAATCGTAACAGCACACTGTGACCTCCTGCAGTAATCGTAATGACACACTGTGACCTACTTCAGTAATCGTAACGGTGCACTGTGATCTACTGAGGTAATCGTAACAGCACACTGTGACCTACTTCAGTAATCATAATGACACACTGTGACCTACTGCAGTAATCGTAATGACACACTGTGACCTATTGCAGTAATCATAACGACACACTGTGACCTACTGCAGTAATCGTAACGGCACACAGTGACCTACTGCAGTAATCGTAACGACACACTGTGACCTACTGCAGTAATCGTAATGACACACTGTGACCTACTGCAGTAATCATAACGGCACACTGTGACCTACTGCAGTAATCGTAACGGCACACTGTGACCTCCTGCAGTAATCGTAACAGCACACTGTGACCTACTGTAGTAATCGTAACGACACACTGTGACCTCCTGCAGTAATCGTAACAGCACACTGTGACCTACTGTAGTAATCGTAACGACACACTGTGACCTACTGCAGTAATCGTAACGACACACTGTGACCTCCTGCAGTAATCGTAATGACACACTGTGACGTACTGCAGTAATCGTAACAGCACACTGTGACCTCCTGCAGTAATCGTAATGACACGCTGTGACCTACTGCAGTAATCATAACGGCACACTGTGACCTCCTGCAGTAATCGTAATGACACACTGTGACGTACTGCAGTAATTGTAACAGCACACTGTGACCTCCTGCAGTAATCGTAATGACACACTGTGACCTACTGCAGTAATCATAACGGCACACTGTGACCTCCTGCAGTAATCGTAACGACACACTGTAACCTACTGCAGTAATCGTAACGGCACACTGTGACCTCCTGCAGTAATCGTAACGGCACACTGTGACCTACTGCAGTAATCGTAACGACACACTGTGACCTACTGCGGTAATCGTAACGGCACACTGTGACCTACTGCAGTAATCGTAACAGCACACTGTGACCTCCTGCAGTAATCGTAATGACACACTGTGACCTACTGCAGTAATCGTAACGGTGCACTGTGATCTACTGAGGTAATCGTAACAGCACACTGTGACCTACTTCAGTAATCATAATGACACACTGTGACCTACTGCAGTAATCGTAACGGTGCACTGTGATCTACTGAGGTAATCGTAACAGCACACTGTGACCTACTGCAGTAATCGTAATGACACACTGTGACCTACTGCAGTAATCGTAACGACACACTGTGCCCTACTGCAGTAATCGTAAAGGTACACTGTGACCTACTGCATTAATCGTAATGACACACTGTGACCTACTGCAGTAATCTAACAGCACACTGTGACCTCCTGCAGTAATCGTAATGACACACTGTGACCTACTGCAGTAATCGTAACGGTGCACTGTGATCTACTGAGGTAATCGTAACAGCACACTGTGACCTACTTCAGTAATCATAATGACACACTGGGACCTACTGCAGTAATCGTAACGGTGCACTGTGATCTACTGAGGTAATCGTAACAGCACACTGTGACCTACTGCAGTAATCGTAATGACACACTGTGACCTACTGCAGTAATCATAACGACACCCTGTGACCTCCTGCAGTAATCGTAACGACACACTGTGACCTACTGCAGTAATAGTAACGACACACTGTAACCTACTGTAGTAATAGTAACGGCACACTGTGACCTCCTGCAGTAATCGTAACGGCACACTGTGACCTACTGCGGTAATCATAACGGCACACTGTGACCTACTGCAGTAATCGTAACAGCACACTGTGACCTCCTGCAGTAATCGTAACAGCACACTGTGACCTACTGCAGTAATCGTAATGACACACTGTGACCTACTGCAGTAATCGTAACGACACACTGTGCCCTACTGCAGTAATCATAAAGGTACACTGTGACCTACTGCATTAATCGTAATGACACACTGTGACCTACTGCAGTAATCATAACGACACACTGTGACCTACTGCAGTAATCGTAACGGCACACAGTGACCTACTGCAGTAATCGTAACGACACACTGTGACCTACTGCAGTAATCGTAACGGCACACTGTGACCTACTGCAGTAATCGTAACGGCACACTGTGACCTACTGCAGTAATCGTAACGGCACACAGTGACCTACTGCAGTAATCGTAACGACACTGTGACCTACTGCAGTAATCGTAACGGCACACTGTGACCTACTGCAGTAATCATAACGGCACACTGTGACCTACTGCAGTAATCGTAACGGCACACTGTGACCTCCTGCAGTAATCGTAACAGCACACTGTGACCTACTGTAGTAATCGTAACGACACACTGTGACCTCCTGCAGTAATCGTAACAGCACACTGTGACCTACTGTAGTAATCGTAACGACACACTGTGACCTACTGCAGTAATCGTATCGACACACTGTGACCTCCTGCAGTAATCGTAATGACACACTGTGACGTACTGCAGTAATTGTAACAGCACACTGTGACCTCCTGCAGTAATCGTAATGACACACTGTGACCTACTGCAGTAATCATAACGGCACACTGTGACCTCCTGCAGTAATCGTAACGACACACTGTAACCTACTGCAGTAATCGTAACGGCACACTGTGACCTCCTGCAGTAATCGTAACGGCACACTGTGACCTACTGCAGTAATCGTAACGACACACTGTGACCTACTGCGGTAATCGTAACGGCACACTGTGACCTACTGCAGTAATCGTAACAGCACACTGTGACCTCCTGCAGTAATCGTAATGACACACTGTGACCTACTGCAGTAATCGTAACGGTGCACTGTGATCTACTGAGGTAATCGTAACAGCACACTGTGACCTACTTCAGTAATCATAATGACACACTGTGACCTACTGCAGTAATCGTAACGGTGCACTGTGATCTACTGAGGTAATCGTAACAGCACACTGTGACCTACTGCAGTAATCGTAATGACACACTGTGATCTACTGCAGTAATCGTAACGACACACTGTGCCCTACTGCAGTAATCGTAAAGGTACACTGTGACCTACTGCATTAATCGTAATGACACACTGTGACCTACTGCAGTAATCTAACAGCACACTGTGACCTCCTGCAGTAATCGTAATGACACACTGTGACCTACTGCAGTAATCGTAACGGTGCACTGTGATCTACTGAGGTAATCGTAACAGCACACTGTGACCTACTTCAGTAATCATAATGACACACTGGGACCTACTGCAGTAATCGTAACGGTGCACTGTGATCTACTGAGGTAATCGTAACAGCACACTGTGACCTACTGCAGTAATCGTAATGACACACTGTGACCTACTGCAGTAATCATAACGACACCCTGTGACCTCCTGCAGTAATCGTAACGACACACTGTGACCTACTGCAGTAATAGTAACGACACACTGTAACCTACTGTAGTAATAGTAACGGCACACTGTGACCTCCTGCAGTAATCGTAACGGCACACTGTGACCTACTGCGGTAATCATAACGGCACACTGTGACCTACTGCAGTAATCGTAACAGCACACTGTGACCTCCTGCAGTAATCGTAACAGCACACTGTGACCTACTGCAGTAATCGTAATGACACACTGTGACCTACTGCAGTAATCATAACGGCACACTGTGACCTACTGCAGTAATCGTAACGGCACACTGTGACCTCCTGCAGTAATCGTAACAGCACACTGTGACCTACTGTAGTAATCGTAACGACACACTGTGACCTCCTGCAGTAATCGTAACAGCACACTGTGACCTACTGTAGTAATCGTAACGACACACTGTGACCTACTGCAGTAATCGTAACGACACACTGTGACCTCCTGCAGTAATCGTAATGACACACTGTGACGTACTGCAGTAATCGTAACAGCACACTGTGACCTCCTGCAGTAATCGTAATGACACGCTGTGACCTACTGCAGTAATCATAACGGCACACTGTGACCTCCTGCAGTAATCGTAACGACACACTGTAACCTACTGCAGTAATCGTAACGGCACACTGTGACCTCCTGCAGTAATCGTAACGGCACACTGTGACCTACTGCAGTAATCGTAACGGCACACTGTGACCTACTGCAGTAATCGTAACGGCACACTGTGACCTACTGCAGTAATCGTAACAGCACACTGTGACCTCCTGCAGTAATCGTAATGACACACTGTGACCTACTTCAGTAATCGTAACGGTGCACTGTGATCTACTGAGGTAATCGTAACAGCACACTGTGACCTACTTCAGTAATCATAATGACACACTGTGACCTACTGCAGTAATCGTAACGGTGCACTGTGATCTACTGAGGTAATCGTAACAGCACACTGTGACTTACTGCAGTAATCGTAATGACACACTGTGACCTACTGCAGTAATCGTAACGACACACTGTGCCCTACTGCAGTAATCATAAAGGTACACTGTGACCTACTGCATTAATCGTAATGACACACTGTGACCTACTGCAGTAATCATAACGACACACTGTGACCTACTGCAGTAATCGTAACGGCACACTGTGACCTCCTGCAGTAATCGTAACGGCACACTGTGACCTACTGCAGTAATCGTAACGGCACACTGTGACCTACTGCAGTAATCGTAACGGCACACTGTGACCTACTGCAGTAATCGTAACAGCACACTGTGACCTCCTGCAGTAATCGTAATGACACACTGTGACCTACTTCAGTAATCGTAACGGTGCACTGTGATCTACTGAGGTAATCGTAACAGCACACTGTGACCTACTTCAGTAATCATAATGACACACTGTGACCTACTGCAGTAATCGTAACGGTGCACTGTGATCTACTGAGGTAATCGTAACAGCACACTGTGACTTACTGCAGTAATCGTAATGACACACTGTGACCTACTGCAGTAATCGTAACGACACACTGTGCCCTACTGCAGTAATCATAAAGGTACACTGTGACCTACTGCATTAATCGTAATGACACACTGTGACCTACTGCAGTAATCATAACGACACACTGTGACCTACTGCAGTAATCGTAACGGCACACAGTGACCTACTGCAGTAATCGTAATGACACACTGTGACCTACTGCAGTAATTGTAACGGCACACTGTGACCTACTGCAGTAATCGTAACGGCACACTGTGACCTACTGCAGTAATCGTAACGGCACACAGTGACCTACTGCAGTAATCGTAACGACACTGTGACCTACTGCAGTAATCGTAACGGCACACTGTGACCTACTGCAGTAATCATAACGGCACACTGTGACCTACTGCAGTAATCGTAACGGCACACTGTGACCTCCTGCAGTAATCGTAACAGCACACTGTGACCTACTGTAGTAATCGTAACGACACACTGTGACCTCCTGCAGTAATCGTAACAGCACACTGTGACCTACTGTAGTAATCGTAACGACACACTGTGACCTACTGCAGTAATCGTATCGACACACTGTGACCTCCTGCAGTAATCGTAATGACACACTGTGACGTACTGCAGTAATTGTAACAGCACACTGTGACCTCCTGCAGTAATCGTAATGACACACTGTGACCTACTGCAGTAATCATAACGGCACACTGTGACCTCCTGCAGTAATCGTAACGACACACTGTAACCTACTGCAGTAATCGTAACGGCACACTGTGACCTCCTGCAGTAATCGTAACAGCACACTGTGACCTACTGTAGTAATCGTAACGACACACTGTGACCTACTGCAGTAATCGTAACGACACACTGTGACCTCCTGCAGTAATCGTAATGACACACTGTGACGTACTGCAGTAATCGTAACAGCACACTGTGACCTCCTGCAGTAATCGTAATGACACGCTGTGACCTACTGCAGTAATCATAACGGCACACTGTGACCTCCTGCAGTAATCGTAACGACACACTGTAACCTACTGCAGTAATCGTAACGGCACACTGTGACCTCCTGCAGTAATCGTAACGGCACACTGTGACCTACTGCAGTAATCGTAACGGCACACTGTGACCTACTGCAGTAATCGTAACGGCACACTGTGACCTACTGCAGTAATCGTAACAGCACACTGTGACCTCCTGCAGTAATCGTAATGACACACTGTGACCTACTTCAGTAATCGTAACGGTGCACTGTGATCTACTGAGGTAATCGTAACAGCACACTGTGACCTACTTCAGTAATCATAATGACACACTGTGACCTACTGCAGTAATCGTAACGGTGCACTGTGATCTACTGAGGTAATCGTAACAGCACACTGTGACTTACTGCAGTAATCGTAATGACACACTGTGACCTACTGCAGTAATCGTAACGACACACTGTGCCCTACTGCAGTAATCATAAAGGTACACTGTGACCTACTGCATTAATCGTAATGACACACTGTGACCTATTGCAGTAATCATAACGACACACTGTGACCTACTGCAGTAATCGTAACGGCACACAGTGACCTACTGCAGTAATCGTAACAGCACACTGTGACCTACTGTAGTAATCGTAACGACACACTGTGACCTACTGCAGTAATCGTAACGACACACTGTGACCTCCTGCAGTAATCGTAATGACACACTGTGACCTCCTGCAGTAATCGTAACAGCACACTGTGACCTACTGTAGTAATCGTAACGACACACTGTGACCTACTGCAGTAATCGTAACGACACACTGTGACCTCCTGCAGTAATCGTAATGACACACTGTGACGTACTGCAGTAATCGTAACAGCACACTGTGACCTCCTGCAGTAATCGTAATGACACGCTGTGACCTACTGCAGTAATCATAACGGCACACTGTGACCTCCTGCAGTAATCGTAATGACACACTGTGACGTACTGCAGTAATTGTAACAGCACACTGTGACCTCCTGCAGTAATCGTAATGACACACTGTGACCTACTGCAGTAATCATAACGGCACACTGTGACCTCCTGCAGTAATCGTAACGACACACTGTAACCTACTGCAGTAATCGTAACGGCACACTGTGACCTCCTGCAGTAATCGTAACGGCACACTGTGACCTACTGCAGTAATCGTAACGACACACTGTGACCTACTGCGGTAATCGTAACGGCACACTGTGACCTACTGCAGTAATCGTAACAGCACACTGTGACCTCCTGCAGTAATCGTAATGACACACTGTGACCTACTGCAGTAATCGTAACGGTGCACTGTGATCTACTGAGGTAATCGTAACAGCACACTGTGACCTACTTCAGTAATCATAATGACACACTGTGACCTACTGCAGTAATCGTAACGGTGCACTGTGATCTACTGAGGTAATCGTAACAGCACACTGTGACCTACTGCAGTAATCGTAATGACACACTGTGACCTACTGCAGTAATCGTAACGACACACTGTGCCCTACTGCAGTAATCGTAAAGGTACACTGTGACCTACTGCATTAATCGTAATGACACACTGTGACCTACTGCAGTAATCTAACAGCACACTGTGACCTCCTGCAGTAATCGTAATGACACACTGTGACCTACTGCAGTAATCGTAACGGTGCACTGTGATCTACTGAGGTAATCGTAACAGCACACTGTGACCTACTTCAGTAATCATAATGACACACTGGGACCTACTGCAGTAATCGTAACGGTGCACTGTGATCTACTGAGGTAATCGTAACAGCACACTGTGACCTACTGCAGTAATCGTAATGACACACTGTGACCTACTGCAGTAATCATAACGACACCCTGTGACCTCCTGCAGTAATCGTAACGACACACTGTGACCTACTGCAGTAATAGTAACGACACACTGTAACCTACTGTAGTAATAGTAACGGCACACTGTGACCTCCTGCAGTAATCGTAACGGCACACTGTGACCTACTGCGGTAATCATAACGGCACACTGTGACCTACTGCAGTAATCGTAACAGCACACTGTGACCTCCTGCAGTAATCGTAACAGCACACTGTGACCTACTGCAGTAATCGTAATGACACACTGTGACCTACTGCAGTAATCATAACGGCACACTGTGACCTACTGCAGTAATCGTAACGGCACACTGTGACCTCCTGCAGTAATCGTAACAGCACACTGTGACCTACTGTAGTAATCGTAACGACACACTGTGACCTCCTGCAGTAATCGTAACAGCACACTGTGACCTACTGTAGTAATCGTAACGACACACTGTGACCTACTGCAGTAATCGTAACGACACACTGTGACCTCCTGCAGTAATCGTAATGACACACTGTGACGTACTGCAGTAATCGTAACAGCACACTGTGACCTCCTGCAGTAATCGTAATGACACGCTGTGACCTACTGCAGTAATCATAACGGCACACTGTGACCTCCTGCAGTAATCGTAACGACACACTGTAACCTACTGCAGTAATCGTAACGGCACACTGTGACCTCCTGCAGTAATCGTAACGGCACACTGTGACCTACTGCAGTAATCGTAACGGCACACTGTGACCTACTGCAGTAATCGTAACGGCACACTGTGACCTACTGCAGTAATCGTAACAGCACACTGTGACCTCCTGCAGTAATCGTAATGACACACTGTGACCTACTTCAGTAATCGTAACGGTGCACTGTGATCTACTGAGGTAATCGTAACAGCACACTGTGACCTACTTCAGTAATCATAATGACACACTGTGACCTACTGCAGTAATCGTAACGGTGCACTGTGATCTACTGAGGTAATCGTAACAGCACACTGTGACTTACTGCAGTAATCGTAATGACACACTGTGACCTACTGCAGTAATCGTAACGACACACTGTGCCCTACTGCAGTAATCATAAAGGTACACTGTGACCTACTGCATTAATCGTAATGACACACTGTGACCTACTGCAGTAATCATAACGACACACTGTGACCTACTGCAGTAATCGTAACGGCACACAGTGACCTACTGCAGTAATCGTAACGACACACTGTGACCTACTGCAGTAATCGTAATGACACACTGTGACCTACTGCAGTAATCATAACTGCACACTGTGACCTACTGCAGTAATCGTAACGGCACACTGTGACCTCCTGCAGTAATCGTAACAGCACACTGTGACCTACTGTAGTAATCGTAACGACACACTGTGACCTCCTGCAGTAATCGTAACAGCACACTGTGACCTACTGTAGTAATCGTAACAGCACACTGTGACCTCCTGCAGTAATCGTAATGACACGCTGTGACCTACTGCAGTAATCATAACGGCACACTGTGACCTCCTGCAGTAATCGTAACGACACACTGTAACCTACTGCAGTAATCGTAACGGCACACTGTGACCTCCTGCAGTAATCGTAACGGCACACTGTGACCTACTGCAGTAATCGTAACGGCACACTGTGACCTACTGCAGTAATCGTAACGGCACACTGTGACCTACTGCAGTAATCATAACGGCACACTGTGACCTACTGCAGTAATCGTAACGGCACACTGTGACCTACTGCAGTAATCGTAACAGCACACTGTGACCTCCTGCAGTAATCGTAATGACACACTGTGACCTACTTCAGTAATCGTAACGGTGCACTGTGATCTACTGAGGTAATCGTAACTGCACACTGTGACCTACTTCAGTAATCATAATGACACACTGTGACCTACTGCAGTAATCGTAACGACACACTGTGCCCTACTGCAGTAATCATAAAGGTACACTGTGACCTACTGCATTAATCGTAATGACACACTGTGACCTACTGCAGTAATCATAACGACACACTGTGACCTACTGCAGTAATCGTAACGGCACACAGTGACCTACTGCAGTAATCGTAACGACACACTGTGACCTACTGCAGTAATCGTAATGACACACTGTGACCTACTGCAGTAATCATAACTGCACACTGTGACCTCCTGCAGTAATCGTAACGACACACTGTAACCTACTGCAGTAATCGTAACGGCACACTGTGACCTCCTGCAGTAATCGTAACGGCACACTGTGACCTACTGCAGTAATCGTAACGGCACACTGTGACCTACTGCAGTAATCGTAACGGCACACTGTGACCTACTGCAGTAATCGTAACAGCACACTGTGACCTCCTGCAGTAATCGTAATGACACACTGTGACCTACTTCAGTAATCGTAACGGTGCACTGTGATCTACTGAGGTAATCGTAACAGCACACTGTGACCTACTTCAGTAATCATAATGACACACTGTGACCTACTGCAGTAATCGTAACGGTGCACTGTGATCTACTGAGGTAATCGTAACAGCACACTGTGACTTACTGCAGTAATCGTAATGACACACTGTGACCTACTGCAGTAATCGTAACGACACACTGTGCCCTACTGCAGTAATCATAAAGGTACACTGTGACCTACTGCATTAATCGTAATGACACACTGTGACCTACTGCAGTAATCATAACGACACACTGTGACCTACTGCAGTAATCGTAACGGCACACAGTGACCTACTGCAGTAATCGTAACGACACACTGTGACCTACTGCAGTAATCATAATGACACACTGTGACCTACTGCAGTAATCATAACTGCACACTGTGACCTACTGCAGTAATCGTAACGGCACACTGTGACCTCCTGCAGTAATCGTAACAGCACACTGTGACCTACTGTAGTAATCGTAACGACACACTGTGACCTCCTGCAGTAATCGTAACAGCACACTGTGACCTACTGTAGTAATCGTAACGACACACTGTGACCTACTGCAGTAATCGTAACGACACACTGTGACCTCCTGCAGTAATCGTAATGACACACTGTGACGTACTGCAGTAATCGTAACAGCACACTGTGACCTCCTGCAGTAATCGTAATGACACGCTGTGACCTACTGCAGTAATCATAACGGCACACTGTGACCTCCTGCAGTAATCGTAACGACACACTGTAACCTACTGCAGTAATCGTAACGGCACACTGTGACCTCCTGCAGTAATCGTAACGGCACACTGTGACCTACTGCAGTAATCGTAACGGCACACTGTGACCTACTGCAGTAATCGTAACGGCACACTGTGACCTACTGCAGTAATCGTAACAGCACACTGTGACCTCCTGCAGTAATCGTAATGACACACTGTGACCTACTTCAGTAATCGTAACGGTGCACTGTGATCTACTGAGGTAATCGTAACGGCACACTGTGACCTACTGCAGTAATCGTAACGGCACACTGTGACCTACTGCAGTAATCGTAACGGCACACTGTGACCTACTGCAGTAATCGTAACAGCACACTGTGACCTCCTGCAGTAATCGTAATGACACACTGTGACCTACTTCAGTAATCGTAACGGTGCACTGTGACCTACTGCAGTAATCGTAATGACACACTGTGACCTACTGCAGTAATCATAACTGCACACTGTGACCTACTGCAGTAATCGTAACGGCACACTGTGACCTCCTGCAGTAATCGTAACAGCACACTGTGACCTACTGTAGTAATCGTAACGACACACTGTGACCTCCTGCAGTAATCGTAACAGCACACTGTGACCTACTGTAGTAATCGTAACAGCACACTGTGACCTCCTGCAGTAATCGTAATGACACGCTGTGACCTACTGCAGTAATCATAACGGCACACTGTGACCTCCTGCAGTAATCGTAACGACACACTGTAACCTACTGCAGTAATCGTAACGGCACACTGTGACCTCCTGCAGTAATCGTAACGGCACACTGTGACCTACTGCAGT
Organism: Salvelinus alpinus; assembly: GCF_045679555.1. Classification (NCBI taxonomy): domain Eukaryota; kingdom Metazoa; phylum Chordata; class Actinopteri; order Salmoniformes; family Salmonidae; genus Salvelinus; species Salvelinus alpinus. The sequence continues at coordinate 13,247,291 of NC_092095.1, forward strand.
AATCGTAACGGCACACTGTGACCTACTGCAGTAATCGTAACGGCACACTGTGACCTACTGCAGTAATCGTAACAGCACACTGTGACCTCCTGCAGTAATCGTAATGACACACTGTGACCTACTTCAGTAATCGTAACGGTGCACTGTGATCTACTGAGGTAATCGTAACAGCACACTGTGACCTACTTCAGTAATCATAATGACACACTGTGACCTACTGCAGTAATCGTAACGGTGCACTGTGATCTACTGAGGTAATCGTAACAGCACACTGTGACTTACTGCAGTAATCGTAATGACACACTGTGACCTACTGCAGTAATCGTAACGACACACTGTGCCCTACTGCAGTAATCATAAAGGTACACTGTGACCTACTGCATTAATCGTAATGACACACTGTGACCTACTGCAGTAATCATAACGACACACTGTGACCTACTGCAGTAATCGTAACGGCACACAGTGACCTACTGCAGTAATCGTAACGACACACTGTGACCTACTGCAGTAATCGTAATGACACACTGTGACCTACTGCAGTAATCATAACTGCACACTGTGACCTCCTGCAGTAATCGTAACGACACACTGTAACCTACTGCAGTAATCGTAACGGCACACTGTGACCTCCTGCAGTAATCGTAACGGCACACTGTGACCTACTGCAGTAATCGTAACGGCACACTGTGACCTACTGCAGTAATCGTAACGGCACACTGTGACCTACTGCAGTAATCGTAACGGCACACTGTGACCTACTGCAGTAATCGTAACAGCACACTGTGACCTCCTGCAGTAATCGTAATGACACACTGTGACCTACTTCAGTAATCGTAACGGTGCACTGTGATCTACTGAGGTAATCGTAACAGCACACTGTGACCTACTTCAGTAATCATAATGACACACTGTGACCTACTGCAGTAATCGTAACGGTGCACTGTGATCTACTGAGGTAATCGTAACAGCACACTGTGACTTACTGCAGTAATCGTAATGACACACTGTGACCTACTGCAGTAATCGTAACGACACACTGTGCCCTACTGCAGTAATCATAAAGGTACACTGTGACCTACTGCATTAATCGTAATGACACACTGTGACCTACTGCAGTAATCATAACGACACACTGTGACCTACTGCAGTAATCGTAACGGCACACAGTGACCTACTGCAGTAATCGTAACGACACACTGTGACCTACTGCAGTAATCGTAATGACACACTGTGACCTACTGCAGTAATCATAACTGCACACTGTGACCTACTGCAGTAATCGTAACGGCACACTGTGACCTCCTGCAGTAATCGTAACAGCACACTGTGACCTACTGTAGTAATCGTAACGACACACTGTGACCTCCTGCAGTAATCGTAACAGCACACTGTGACCTACTGTAGTAATCGTAACAGCACACTGTGACCTCCTGCAGTAATCGTAATGACACGCTGTGACCTACTGCAGTAATCATAACGGCACACTGTGACCTCCTGCAGTAATCGTAACGACACACTGTAACCTACTGCAGTAATCGTAACGGCACACTGTGACCTCCTGCAGTAATCGTAACGGCACACTGTGACCTACTGCAGTAATCGTAACGGCACACTGTGACCTACTGCAGTAATCGTAACGGCACACTGTGACCTACTGCAGTAATCGTAACAGCACACTGTGACCTCCTGCAGTAATCGTAATGACACACTGTGACCTACTTCAGTAATCGTAACGGTGCACTGTGATCTACTGAGGTAATCGTAACAGCACACTGTGACCTACTTCAGTAATCATAATGACACACTGTGACCTACTGCAGTAATCGTAACGGTGCACTGTGATCTACTGAGGTAATCGTAACAGCACACTGTGACTTACTGCAGTAATCGTAATGACACACTGTGACCTACTGCAGTAATCGTAACGACACACTGTGCCCTACTGCAGTAATCATAAAGGTACACTGTGACCTACTGCATTAATCGTAATGACACACTGTGACCTACTGCAGTAATCATAACGACACACTGTGACCTACTGCAGTAATCGTAACGGCACACAGTGACCTACTGCAGTAATCGTAACGACACACTGTGACCTACTGCAGTAATCGTAATGACACACTGTGACCTACTGCAGTAATCATAACTGCACACTGTGACCTCCTGCAGTAATCGTAACGACACACTGTAACCTACTGCAGTAATCGTAACGGCACACTGTGACCTCCTGCAGTAATCGTAACGGCACACTGTGACCTACTGCAGTAATCGTAACGGCACACTGTGACCTACTGCAGTAATCGTAACGGCACACTGTGACCTACTGCAGTAATCGTAACAGCACACTGTGACCTCCTGCAGTAATCATTACTGCAGTAGGTAACGGTGCACTGTGATCTACTGAGGTAATCGTAACAGCACACTGTGACCTACTGCAGTAATCGTAATGACACACTGTGACCTACTGCAGTAATCGTAACGACACACTGTGCCCTACTGCAGTAATCATAAAGGTACACTGTGACCTACTGCATTAATCGTAATGACACACTGTGACCTACTGCAGTAATCATAACGACACACTGTGACCTACTGCAGTAATCGTAACGGCACACAGTGACCTACTGCAGTAATCGTAACGACACACTGTGACCTACTGCAGTAATCGTAACGGCACACTGTGACCTACTGCAGTAATCGTAACGGCACACTGTGACCTACTGCAGTAATCGTAACGGCACACAGTGACCTACTGCAGTAATCGTAACGACACACTGTGACCTACTGCAGTAATCGTAACGACACACTGTGACCTACTGCAGTAATCGTAACGGCACACTGTGACCTACTGCAGTAATCGTAACGGCACACTGTGACCTACTGCAGTAATCGTAAAGGTACACTGTGACCTACTGCAGTAATCGTAACGGCACACTGTGACCTACTGCAGTAATCGTAACGACACACTGTGACCTACTGCAGTAATCGTAACGACACACTGTGCCCTACTGCAGTAATCGTAACGACACACTGTGCCCTACTGCAGTAATCGTAACGACACACTGTGCCCTACTGCAGTAATCGTAACGACACACTGTGACCTACTGCAGTAATCATAACGACACACTGTGACCTACTGCAGTAATCGTAACGGCACACTGCAGTAAGACCTTATCCACTGTTACTGCAGTCAGATCGCTATCGCTTAGCTTGTACGATAACAACCAGACACCTCTGGATGAGGGGCAACCGCTGCTCGCTTATATGAAGGCCCTTTCAGTTGGTACAAGCAAGGTGAAGAGGGCACCTTTGTTTCCAGCGCAGCACAAAGTAAAAGTTCAATCTACTTAAACCCCAAAGCACCCCAGTTAGTGTCGCCTGGCTCGACGCAGCCATTTATCATTCCTCCATTGAAAAAAAAAATAGCTTGTTTTGTTGTTGTCATTTGAAAGGCCCTGTTAAACACTAGTGTTGCACACAGGGCGGGTCCATCCAGCGTATTATGTGACTTGTTAATCAGATTTTTACTCCTGAACTTATTTAAACATAATTCAACAAGTCCCTCTCCCCCTACACCCACCTCTCCCCCTCCACACACTCCAACAATGCAGGTTTTCAGCAGAGATATCCTTCAGAGAGATCCACTGTACAGAACCATCTGCTTCCTGCAGTTCTCTGCCGGCTAAGCTTCTGTTAATTTCACTAACCACCCTGGCCAGCCTCTCCACAGTCATCGACAATCATCTCCCTTCATCTCTTCTCCCTATCCTCCACTGCTGATTTGTGTGTGTGTGTGTGTGTGTGTGTGTGTGTGTGTGTGCGTGTGTGTGCGTGTGTGCGCGTGTGTGTGTGTGTGTGTGTGTGTGTGTGTGTGTGTGTGTGTGTGTGTGTGTGTGTGTGTGTGTGTGTGTGTGTGTGTGTGTGTGTGTGTGTGTGTGTGTGTGTCTAAATCATCCTAAAGTATCTAAAAATGTATTTTGTGACTCAAATAAATAACCTATAGATTTCAGCCAATCATTATTTTTCCTCAGAGTATTATAGCTACGGTTTAATTATTTAGAATTATAGCATCATTGACAGGAAGTGCTACAGTGGAATTGTAATTTGTTTCATTGTAAAATTGACAGGTGATTGAACAGTTGTATCAGACAGAAACGTCATTATAGCAGGTCGATATTTGTTTACCAAATCTGTCAGTACATCTTTTGTTCACTAATTATTTTTCTAGTAAAACAAATCAAAATATCTTAACAATATCAAAACGCGTCGACAATGTGCTGCATGCACGTGCAAGATTATGCTATGACAACATACCCATCCACAGGACACGAGTAGTCACTGAATGGTTTGATGAAACATGAAAACCATATAAACCATATGCCATCGCCGTCTCAGTCACCAGACCTCAACCCAATTGAACACTTGTGGGAGATTCTGGACCGGCGACGGAGACAGTGTTTCCCACCACCATCAACAAAACACCAAACAATGGAACTTACTGTGGAAGAATTGTGTCGCATCCCTCCAATAGAGTTCCAGACACTTGTAGAATCTATGCCAAGGTGCATTGAAGCTGTTCTGGCTCGTGGTGGCCCAACGCCCTACTAAGACACTTTATGTTGGCGTTTCCTTGATTCTGGCAGATACCTGTAGGTTCTTCTATTTTAATGCACTAGTCTCCTCTTTTATCTTCATTTCTGTAAGGGTTGCACACCACTGAACCATGACGTTTTAAAAAGCAATCCCAATGATTGTAGTCCATCGGAGTGAAATGTACCGTGCACACACAGGTGACTGACAATATAAAAATGCAGATCATGTGTTTATGTGGTGCCTGTACGTGGTGCCTGCATGTGTCTCTGTGTGCGTGTGCGTGTGTGTGTGTGTGTGTGTGTGTGTGTGTGTGTGTGTGTGTGTGTGTGTGTGTGTGTGTGTGTGTGTGTGTGTGTGTGTGTGTGTGTGTGTGTGTGTGTGTGTGTGTGTGTGTGTGTGTGTAAGTGTGTGTGTGTGTGTGTGTGTGTGTTTAAGTGTGTGTGTGTGTGTGTGTGTGTGTTTAAGTGTGTGTGTGTGTGTTTAAGTGTGTAAGTTGATCTCAGAGACCTTGTTCAGTACCCAAACTCAGAGGCTGTAAGGACAAGGTTATGTGGAAAACACCTGATCAGCAAGACACACACAAGCTCAGCATTCCACCTGGCATCGAATCCTTCTCCTCAGAGTGCTGTGGAATTCACAGTAGCAGAGTATAGGGAGGGAGGGAGGTCGGGAAGGAGGTCGGGAGGGAGGTGGGAATGGAGAAAGGGAGGGAGGGAGGCGGAGAAGGAGGGAGGGAGGGAGGTGGGGAGGGAGGCAGGGAGGTGGGAGGGAGGCAGGGAGGTGGGAGGGATGGAGGGAGGGAGGCGGAGAGGGAGGGAGTGAGGCAGGGAGGCAGGGAGGTGGGAGGGAGGGAGGGAGGGATGGAGGGACGGTAAACAAATCTAATATGGTTGCTGTTGTTAAGAGCGTCAGTAAAATATACCTTGTCATATCTACATTCATTTTCTACCAAGATCAAAACTGCCATTGGTATATGTTGTCAATGATTTGTTGTTTTAAATCCTCTGCTTCCAACACTAACAAACATTTAATTATACTGATATATGTTGTCAATGATTCTGTTGCTGCTTTCTCGTTCAAACAACTCCATGTAGTTTCTGCTGGGAGGAAGTGACTGTACATCCGTCGTGGGAGGAAGTGACTGTACATCCGTCGTGGGAGGAAGTGACTGTATATCCGTCGTGGAAGGAAGTGACTGTACATCCGTCGTGGGAGGAAGTGACTGTATACTCGTTTTGGGAGGAAGTGACTGTATACTCGTCGTGGGAGGAAGTGACTGTATACTCGTTTTGGGAGGAAGTGACTGTACAGCCGTCGTGGGAGGAATGACTGTACATCCGTCATGGGAGGAAGTGACTGTATACTCGTCGTGGGAGGAAGTGACTGTATACCCGTCGTGGGAGGAAGTGACTGTACATCCGTCGTGGGAGGAAGTGACTGTACATCCGTCGTGGGAGGAAGTGACTGTACATCCGTCGTGGGAGGAAGTGACTGTACATCCGCCGTGGGAGGAAGTGACTGTACATCCGTCATGGGAGGAAGTGACTGTACACCCATCGTGGGAGGAAGTGACTGTACATCCGCCGTGGGAGGAAGTGACTGTACATCCGTCATGGGAGGAAGTGACTGTACACCCATCGTGGGAGGAAGTGACTGTACATCCGTCATGGGAGGAAGTGACTGTACACCCATCGTGGGAGGAAGTGACTGTATACCCGTCGTGGGAGGAAGTCACTGTACATCCGTCATGGGAGGAAGTGACTGTATACTCGTTGTGGGAGGAAGTGACTGTATACCCGTCGTGGGAGGAAGTCACTGTACATCCGTCATGGGAGGAAGTGACTGTATACTCGTTGTGGGAGGAAGTCACTGTACATCCGTCATGGGAGGAAGTGACTGTATACTCGTTGTGGGAGGAAGTGACTGTATACCCGTTGTGGGAGGAAGTGACTGTACATCTGTCGTGGGAGTTAGTGACTGTACACTCGTCATGGCCTGCCTCTCCAAACCCCTTACCCCTCGTCAGGGGTGTTGCGGCCTACCGGGTGACTGTCCGCTGTCTCCATGGCGCACCCTTACAGTGTTGCTAATTAGGTCAATGAGAGATCAGACTAATTACACAGTTGGTTTAGCTGGGCCACGGGGCTTCGGGCCACAGGCCCGTTCCCCACCCTGCTGTTGGAGTATGGGTGACTAGCAGAACAGATTGGAGAAGGTAACAACTTTAGCCAGGAGCCAGGACACGAAAGAACCAAGCCACGGCGTTTTTGTGAGAGGGCCAAAACAGAGAGGTGAGAGGTTTTGGTCTAGGGGTGATAGGTTTAAAGAATGTTTATTAAAATTATAAATACGTCAAAGAAAGAGAGGTGAGTTCGTTAAAATTCTGTAAAATTCAGGATCAGTTGGCATACGTGACATTTTCCAGGTTTATAAGTTCTGTATACCTAGAGGAGGTTTTACAGCACAGAGGACAGTGATACACCAGGTTTATCAGTTCTGTATACCTAGAGGAGGTTTTACAGCACAGAGGACAGTGATACACCAGGTTGATCAGTTCTGTATACCTAGAGGAGGTTTTACAGCACAGAGGACAGTGATACACCAGGTTTATCAGTTCTGTATACCTAGAGGAGGTTTTACAGCACAGAGGACAGTGGTACTGCAGCAATAGACAGCAGATCAGAGGCCCCTCAGGTACTGCATAAAAACCTGAATGGCCAAGGCCATTATGCCACACAAAGAGAACGTTGCATTCCAATAGATAGAGAAGGATCTTGAATGGAAAGCTCTTCCATAGTGACATCACATCTATTCAATCTGTTTACCATGAATGAAAGTCACAATGGAAGCCATTCCATTGATGCTGGATTGTGAGGTCACATCTGATCCACTGTGAAGTCAATGTGGCAAAGTAATGGTGATTCCATCACCACTGTGGCATCACAGATGTTCCTTTTTGATTAAACAGCTATTCCACTGTGATGTCACCACCTTTCCACTGTGATGTCACAACCATTATATTTTTAGTATGATGCCATTTCCATTCACTCATGATTCCATTGTGATATGACAATATTTCCACCACAAAACCAGTTGATCTTAAACTAGCTTCTCAGAAACATATTCAGAATATTATAGTAAACCATTACAGACCAACATCTAAGACATTGTCCTCTGTGTTAGCCTTCAGGTATGATACAGTAGGAGCAGGGTTGGGGAGTAATGGATTACATGTTAGGGATTACAAAAAATGGTAACAGTAATCTGTTACGTTACCAGCATAAATATTGTTATCAGATTACAGATACTTTTAAAAAAGTAGATGATTAATTTGAGGATTACTTTTAAATTCAGAAAGGATGTTTGTGAAAAAATTATCTTTGACACTTCTGTTTTCTCAATGACATTCAAATCAGCATTGAAAAATGGTCAAGTTTAAATTTGTTCCACCTGAGTGAGTCTGAGCACAAGTCAGAGACCACTATGATGACACACCAAATGTGTTTGATGGATTGTGGGAAAAGAGCTGGAAAAGAGTTTTGTAAGCTAAAGTCCAAGCTGTCTTCCAATGGTGCGACTGCTGTCGGCATCCAAAGATTATCCAACTTGAATAAACGCTTGAAATTAAGGATGACAGCAGTGGTGTAGTCTACGGTGATACGGATATCACTTATTATTGATATCTACATAGCGCAATGATGTGAAACACACTGCTGCTCTCTCATTTAGCTATTTGTGCTTTACGAATTGTGGTTGTTGTGGACGGCTGTTCACAAATCTAAATGTGTATTTGAACCCAATAATGGTTGAATTCAAGAAGTTTAAGCTGCCTATCAATCATTGTTTTTGAAACCAGTGGACAGCCAGTGAAAAATGTGCTCTTGCAACAGCTGCATAGTGAGGATCCCAGCCTATAGAACAACAGCTGCATAGTGAGGATCCCAGCCTATAGAATAACAGCTGCATAGTGAGGATCCCAGCCTATAGAACAACAGCTGCATAGTGAGGATCCCAGCCTATAGAATAACAGCTGCATAGTGAGGATCCCAGCCTATAGAACAACAGCTGCATAGTGAGGATCCCAGCCTATAGAATAACAGCTGCATAGTGAGGATCCCAGCCTATAGAACAACAGCTGCATAGTGAGGATCCCAGCCTATGGAACAACAGGTGCATAGTGAGGATCCCAGCCTATAGAATAACAGCTGTATAGTGAGGATCCCAGCCTATAGAATAACAGCTGCATAGTGAGGATCCCAGCCTATAGAACAACAGCTGCATAGTGAGGATCCCAGCCTATGGAACAACAGCTGCATAGTGTGGATCCCAGCCTATGGAACAACAGGTGCATAGTGAGGATCCCAGCCTATAGAACAACAGGTGCATAGTGAGGATCCCAGCCTATAGAATAACAGGTGCATAGTGAGGATCCCAGCCTATAGAACAACAGGTGCATAGTGAGGATCCCAGCCTATAGAATAACAGGTGCATAGTGAGGATCCCAGCCTATAGAATAACAGCTGCATAGTGAGGATCCCAGCCTATGGAATAACAGCTGCATAGTGAGGATCCCAGCCTATGGAATAACAGCTGCATAGTGCGGATCCCAGCCTATGGAATAACAGCTGCATAGTGAGGATCCCAGCCTATAGAATAACAGCTGCATAGTGAGGATCCCAGCCTATAGAACAACAGCTGCATAGTGAGGATCCCAGCCTATGGAACAACAGCTGCATAGTGCGGATCCCAGCCTATAGAACAACAGCTGCATAGTGCGGATCCAAGCCTATAGAACAACAGCTGCATAGTGCGGATCCCAGCCTATAGAATAAAAGTGGGGCTTTTATTGTTCAATCTAATTCATGCTGATATAAAAGGCCTAATGGACACATGATCAAACTCACACACTTTTGATAGACTTAAAGGGGCAATCTGTAGTTGCTACATCCATTTTTGGACTTATAAATTATATGTATATTAATGTAAATATATAATTGAATCATAGTACAGTGGGGCAAAAAGGTATTTAGTCAGCCACCAATTGTGGAAGTTCTCCCACTTAAAAAGATGAGAGAGGCCTGTAATTTTCATCATAGGTACACTTCAACTATGACAGACAAAATGAGATTTTTTTTCTCCAGAAAATCACATTGTAGGATTTTTTATGAATTTATTTTCAAATTATGGTGGAAAATAAGTATTAGGTCAATAACAAAAGTTTATCTAAATACTTTGTTATATACCCTTTGTTGGCAATGACAGAGGTCAAACGTTTTCTGTAAGTCTTCACAAGGTTTTCACACACTGTTGCTGGTATTTTGGCCCATTCCTCCATGCAGATCTCCTCTAGAGCAGTGATGTGTTGGGGCTGTTGCTGGGCAACACGGACTTTCAACTCCCTCCAAAGATTTTCCAAAATGTACGTTACTGATTACAATTTTGGACAGTTAACTAGTAACCGTAATGGATTACATTTAGAAAGTAACCATGCCAACCCTGGACTGGAGGATAAAATTAGTCAGTCACAGAGCCTCAGGTGGGATAGGAGGATGGAGCCAGTCAGTCACAGAGCCCCAGGTGTGATAGGAGGATGGAGCCAGTCAGTCACTGAGCCCCAGGTGTGATAGGAGGATGGAGCCAGTCAGTCACAGAGCCTCAGGTGGGATAGGAGGATGGAGCCAGTCAGTCACTGAGCCCCAGGTGTGATAGGAGGATGGAGCCAGTCAGTCACTGAGCCCCAGGTGTGATAGGAGGATGGAGCCAGTCAGTCACTGAGCCCCAGGTGTGAGTGGAGGATGGAGCCAGTCAGTCACTGAGCCCCAGGTGTGATAGGAGGATGGAGCCAGTCAGTCACTGAGCCCCAGGTGTGATAGGAGGATGGAGCCAGTCAGTCACTGAGCCCCAGGTGTGATAGGAGGATGGAGCCAGTCAGTCACAGAGCCTCAGGTGGGATAGGAGGATGGAGCCAGTCAGTCACTGAGCCCCAGGTGTGATAGGAGGATGGAGCCAGTCAGTCACTGAGCCCCAGGTGTGATAGGAGGATGGAGCCAGTCAGTCACTGAGCCCCAGGTGTGAGTGGAGGATGGAGCCAGTCAGTCACTGAGCCCCAGGTGTGATAGGAGGATGGAGCCAGTCAGTCACTGAGCCCCAGGTGTGATAGGAGGATGGAGCCAGTCAGTCACTGAGTCCCAGGTGTGAGTGGAGGATGGAGCCAGTCAGTCACTGAGTCCCAGGTGTGAGTGGAGGATGGAGCCAGTCAGTCACAGAGACCCAGGTGTGAGTGGAGGATAAAGCCAGTCAATCACGGAGCCCCAGACAGCTAATATAGCATAAAGGGCATCTCCAATATTTGCCCATTGGTTAGAGTGTCTCCATTCTCCTGGCCGTCCTGTTTAATGAAGTAGCGGTGTGTTGAATGACAACCAGATGGGTCTGTATTAGAGCAGACAGACTGCTCCGAGCATCACTAAGAAGGTTAATTTAAGTCCCACTGGGCACCAGGCATTAGCCTCTGGGTTTATCAGCGTTAGTGTCATCTCTGCTAGCCAGTTAGCACAGCAAGAAGGAAACACTGGCAGTGTGGCTGATGACAGCGGACGAACGGTGAATGCTTGATTTGTTCACTGTGTTTTTTCATTTAGTCTAAGAGGAAGCATTCAAGTGCAAATTTGCATGTGGACTGGGGGACTGGGGAGTGTGGGAGTGGGCACTGGGGACTGGGGGAGTGGGGACTAGGAACTGGTGGAGTGGGGACTAGGGACTGGTGGAGTGGGGACTAGGGACTGGGGGAGTGGGCACTGAGGACTGGGGGAGTGGGGACTAGGGACTGGTGGAGTGGGGACTAGGGACTGGGGGAGTGGGCACTGAGGACTGGGGGAGTGGGCACTGGGGACTGGTGGAGTGGGGACTAGGGACTGGGGGAGTGGGGACTGGGGAGTGTGGGAGTGGGCACTGAGGACTGGGGGAGTGGGCACTGGGGACTGGTGGAGTGGGGACTAGGGACTGGGGGAGTGTGCACTGGGGACTGGGGGAGTGTGGACTGGGGGAGCGTAGACTGGGGACTGGAGGAGTGTGGACTAGGGACTGGGGGAGTGTGGACTGGGGGAGTATGGACTGGGGACTGGCGGAGTGTGGACTGGGGACTGGGGGAGTGTGGACTGGGGACTGGAGGAGTGTGGACTAGGGACTGGGGGAGTGTGGACTGGGGACCTAGCGGAGTGTGGACTAGGGACTGGGGGAGTGTGGACTGGGGACTGGGGACTGGGGGAGTGTGGACTGGGGGAGCGTAGACTGGGTACTGGAGGAGTGTGGACTAGGGACTGGGGGAGTGTGGACTGGGGGAGCGTGGACTGGGGACCTAGCGGAGTGTGGACTAGGGACTGGGGGAGTGTGGACTGCGGACTGGCGAAGTGTGGACTGCGGATTAGCGGAGTGTGGACTGGGGACTGGGGGAGTATAGACTGGGGACTGTGGGAGTGTGGACTGGAGGAGATAAGTGTTTTGAGTTAAGTTGTTTAAGGTGTTGTTAAAGATCTATTACATGAGAATACATCATTTGATGCTAGATTTAGGGTAAATTTGGTGGTCTTAAATTTTTTCTTGGTGAGTGATATACACTATATATACAAAAGTATGGTGACACAACTTCAAATTAGTGGATTCGGCTATTTCAGCCACACCCGTTGCTGACAGGTGTATAGAATCGAGCACACGGCCATGCAATCTCCATAGACAAATGTTGTCAGTAGAATGGCGTTACTGAAGATCTTACTGACTTTCAATGTGGCACCGCCACCTTTCCAACAAGTCAGTTCATCAAAATTCTGCCCTACTAGAGCTGCCCCGGTCAACTGTAAGTGCTGTTATTGTGAAGTGGAAACGTCTAGGAGCGACAAGTGGTAGGCCCACACAAGCTCACAGAACGGGGATCGGATATCCCCCAGTTTTTCTTGTTCCCCCCAGTTTTTCAAAGTTTTTAAATAGAAAAACAACAAAATTGGATATTATGTGTTAACAACAATGCTTCTTCACAGTCGCCTCTTCACAGTTGACGTTAAGACTGGTGTTCTGCGGGTACTATTTAATGAAGCTGCCAATTGAAGACTTGTGAGGCGTCTGTTTCTCAAACTAGACACTCTAATGGACTTGTCCTCTTGCTCAGTTGTGCACCGGGGCCTCCCAGTCCTCTTTCTATTATGGTTAGCGCCAGTTTGCGCTGTTCTGTGAAGGGAGTAGGACACAGCGTTGTACGAGATCTTCAGTTTCTTGGCAGCTTCATTAAATAGTACCCGCAAAACACCAGTCTTAACGTCAACTGTGAAGAGGCGACTCCGGGATGCTGGCCTTCCAGGCAATAATACTGAGTGTTGCTGGCCTTTCACTTTACCCATCCCATTGGCGGCCAAATCACATCACATGTGCGCTTACTGCAAAACAGAAAACCCTAGAAAACCCGCTAACCAAAAAAGAGGGCATGCACACTGTTATATATATATATATGTCTTCCTGCCACTGCATAACCTCCTATAAATGGATCACTAGTCACTTTAATAATGTTTACATATATTACATTTAACATCTCATATGTATACACTGTGGTTTATACCATCTATTGCATCTTGCCAATGCCACTCAGTCATTGCTCATCCATATATTTATATGTATATATTCTTATTCCATTCCTTTACTTTGTTGTATGTGTGTATTAGGTAGTTGTTGTGGAATTGTTAGATTACTTGTTAGATATTGCTGCACTGTTGGAACTAGAAGCACAAGCATTTTGCTACTCTCACATTAACATCTGCTAACCATGTGAATAACATTTATTTGATATAACATTTGATTTGATTTGATATGTGCTTATCTATAATACATATCTTCCTGCCACTGCATAACCCCCCATTTACATATGAGCTCCCGATTTGGCATGGGTCCTCAGATCCTCAGAAGGTTCTACAGCTGCAACATCGAGAGAATCCTGACTGGTCGCATCACTGCCTGGTACGGCAACTGCTCGGCCTCCGACCGTAAGGCACTACAGAGGGTAGTGCGTACGGCCCAGTACATCACCGGGGCTAAGCTGTCTGCCATCCAGGACCTCTAAACCAGGCGGTGTCAGAGGAAGGCCCTAAAAATTGTCAAAGAACCCAGCCACCCCAGTCATAGACTGTTCTCTCTACTACCGCATGGCAAGCGGTACCGGAGTGCCAAGTCTAGGACAAAAAGGCTTCTCAACAGTTTTTACCCCCAAGCCATAAGACTCCTGAACAGGTAATCAAATGGCTACCCAGACTATTTGCATTATGTGCCCCCCCAACCCCTCTTTTACGCTGCTGCTACTCTCTGTTTATCATATATGCATAGTCACTTTAACTGTACATTCATGTACATACTACCTCAATTGGGCCGACCAACCAGTGCTCCCGCACATTGGTTAACCGGGCTATCTGCATTGTGTTCCCCCACCCACCACCCGCCAACCCCTCTTTTACGCTACTGCTACTCTCTGTTCATCATATACAGTGGGGAGAACAAGTATTTGATACACTGCCGATTTTGCAGGTTTTCCTACTTACAAAGCATGTAGAGGTCTGTAATTTTTATCATAGGTACACTTCAACTGTGAGAGGCGGAATCTAAAACAAAAATCCAGAAAATCACATTGTATGATTTTTAAGTAATTAATTTGCATTTTATTGCGTGACATAAGTATTTGATCACCTACCAACCAGTAAGAATTCCGTCTCTCACAGACCTGTTAGTTTTACTTTAAGAAGCCCTCCTGTTCTCCACTCATTACCTGTATTAACTGCACCTGTTTGAACTCATTACCTGTATAAAAGACACCTGTCCACACACTCAATCAAACAGACTCCAACCTCTCCACAATGGCCAAGACCAGAAAGCTGTGTAAGGACATCAGGGATAAAATTGTAGACCTGCACAAGGCTGGGATGGGCTACAGGACAATAGGCAAGCAGCTTGGTGAGAAGGCAACAACTGTTGGCGCAATTATTAGAAAATGGAAGAAGTTCAAGATGACGGTCAATCACCCTCGGTCTGGGGCTCCATGCAAGATCTCACCTCGTGGGGCATCAATGATCATGAGGAAGGTGAGGGATCAGCCCAGAACTACACGGCAGGACCTGGTCAATGACCTGAAGAGAGCTGGGACCACAGTCTCAAAGAAAACCATTAGTAACACATTACGCCGTCATGGATTAAAATACTGCAGCGCACGCAAGGTCCCCCTGCTCAAGCCAGCGCATGTCCAGGCCCGTCTGAAGTTTGCCAATGACCATCTGGATGATCCAGAGGAGGAATGGGTGAAGGTCATGTGGTCTGATGAGACAAAAATAGAGCTTTTTGGTCTAAACTCCACTCGCCGTGTTTGGAGGAAGAAGAAGGATGAGTACAACCCCAAGAACACCATCCCAACCGTGAAGCATGGAGGTGGAAACATCATTCTTTGGGGATGCTCTTCTGCAAAGGGGACAGGACGACTGCACCGTATTGAGGGGAGGATGGATGGGGCCATGTATCGCGAGATCTTGGCCAACAACCTCCTTCCCTCAGTAAGAGCATTGAAGATGGGTCGTGGCTGGGTCTTCCAGCATGACAACGACCCGCAACACACAGCCAGGGCAACTAAGGAGTGGCTCCGTAAGAAGCATCTCAAGGTCCCGGAGTGGCCTAGCCAGTCTCCAGACCTGAACCCAATAGAAAATCTTTGGAGGGAGCTGAAAGTCCGTATTGCCCAGCGACAGCCCCGAAACCTGAAGGATCTGGAGAAGGTCTGTATGGAGGAGTGGGCCAAAATCCCTGCTGCAGTGTGTGCAAACCTGGTCAAGAACTACAGGAAACGTATGATCTCTGTAATTGCAAACAAAGGTTTCTGTACTAAATATTAAGTTCTGCTTTTCTGATGTATCAAATACTTATGTCATGCAATAAAATGCTAATTAATTACTTAAAAATCATACAATGTGATTTTCTGGATTTTTGTTTTAGATTCCGTCTCTCACAGTTGAAGTGTACCTATGATAAAAATGACAGACCTCTACATGCTTTGTAAGTAGGAAAACCTGCAAAATCGGCAGTGTATCAAATACTTGTTCTCCCCACTGTATGCATAGTCACTTTAACCATATCTACATGTACATACTACCTCAATCAGCCTGACTAACCGGTGTCTGTATGTAGCCTCGCTACTGTTATTTTTCACTGTCTTTTTACTGTTGTTTTTATTTCTTTACTTACCTATTGTTCACCTAATACCTTTTTTGCACTATTGGTTAGAGCCTGTAAGTAAGCATTTCAATGTAAGGTCTACACCTGTTGTATTCGGCGCATGTGACAAATAAACGTTGATTTGATTTGAGTGGCGCAGCAGTTTAAGGCACTGCATCTCAGTGCTAGAGGCGTCACTTCAGTCCCTGTTTCGAATCCAGGCTGTATAACATCCGGCTGTGGGAGTCCCATAGGGCACCGCACAATTGGCCCAGCGTCGTCTTTGGTTTGGCCGGGGTAGGCCGTCATTGTAAACAAGAATTTGTTCTTAACTGACCTGCCAGGTTAATTAAAATACAATGAATCTATAAAACATGTCTTCCTGCCCCTGCATATCCTCCCATTTCCCCTAAAGTGATTACAATTACAAATTTACCCATGCAGAGGCAGCACAATGGTTATCTCTACCCAATTGACAAACTTCCTTAATTAAAAATAGCAGTTTTCGAGAAGAGCTCTGGAATGAATTATTTTCTTTGGAGATGCTCTCTCTCTCTCTGCTATTCACTCTTACACAGTCAGTTTATACATGCTGGAGCAGTGCTAAGCTGTAGGCTGCTGTTC
This sequence comes from Salvelinus alpinus, assembly GCF_045679555.1. Classification (NCBI taxonomy): domain Eukaryota; kingdom Metazoa; phylum Chordata; class Actinopteri; order Salmoniformes; family Salmonidae; genus Salvelinus; species Salvelinus alpinus. The sequence goes on from NC_092095.1 coordinate 13,263,743, forward strand.
AATTCGCCACCAGAGCTAGTGTTGCATACAGTGAGGCCAGATAAGCCCTCATTTGAATAATTCCCATGTTGCCCTTATTTATCTCTGAGTTTACCAATCAGGAAACGTGGCTGAGTGAGCGAATGAGTGAGTGAGTGTGTTGTTTAGGTTACAAAGTTGTCTGACTGTATGTTGATAATGCTAATCCATCAACAGCTAGTTGTGGAGCGCTATGTTATGTTTTTGTTATAATGCTATTCACTGTCATCGCCTCAGACTATAGAAGATCTGTAATAGGCTTTCGACTTTGCACAGAAATTGGCATTTGGGTTCTTTTCAGTCGTGTCTTTGTGGGGTGTCAGAGCGAGGATTTGTGAGAGTCAAAGAGAGGCAGAGAGTACACCATGTTACCATGTAGGATGCCAGTTTATTCAGATCATAACCTCAGAGGATGCCTATAGAACCTGAGAGGAACCTTTTGAACCCCATATGAGCATGTAAAACATCAGAGGAGCCTATAGAACCTCGGAGTAACCTCAGAGGAACCTATATAACCTCAGAGGAGCCTATAGAACCTCGGAGTAACCTCAGAGGAACCTATATAACCTCAAAGGAGCCTATAGAACTTAATAGGAGCCCATAGAACCTCAGAGGATCCTATAGAACCTCAGAGGAGCCTATAGGTCCTCAGAGGAGCCTATAGAACTTTAGAGGAACATATATAACCTCAAAGGAGCCTATAGAACATCACATGAACCTATAGAACCTCAGAGGAACCTATAGAACCTCAGAGGAACCTATAGAACCTCAGAGGAGCATATATAACTTTAGAGGAACCTATAGAACCTCACATGAGCCTATAGAACCTGAGGAACCTATAGAACAGTGTCTTTGAAGTCAGTGTTTCATAAATGTTTTATTTTAACAAACTGGCTAACAATTGTGTTGTTAGTAAATACAATCATATCGATGGATTATGTACGGGTAGAGATATAACTCTTTGGTTTAGGCATTTGTTAGAAAGGGAGGGGTGGATAAAGGATGATCAGCTCTTTCGTTGTCAATTGTGTTTTTCTGCATCATCTACAACAGCAACACATCAACAGACAGTTAAATAGTCAGCACTAGCTGGCCGTCCAGTACCCTACCCTGAACTTTAGTCACTGCTACTAGCTGGCTACCACGCGGTACTCAACCCTGCACCAACGAGACTGCTGCACTATCTACATATTCATTGAACACTGTTCACTTTAATAATGTTTACATACTGTTTTACCCACTTTATATGTATATACTGTGTTCTAGTTATGGCTCATCCTATATAACTACTGCTGTACACACCTGTCTACAATGTCTATACACACCATTAAATACATATTCCAGACTTATATTTGTATATTTTATTTGAGAGTGTGAGAGAGTGAGAGAGACAGAGAAAGAGTGAGAGAGATGGAGAGAGAGATAGAGAGAGAGAGAGAGAGAGAGAGAGAGAGAGAGAGAGAGAGAGAGAGAGAGAGAGCAAAAGATGGAACAGACAGTATTTGATATAAATATACAGTAACATACCAGAGCCTATCTACCGTATCCAGAACTAGCCATGGTCTCAAAATGACATCATCCTCTCTCTCTGCACCACCAGCCGTGTCATACAGTGTAGCTCATGCTAATCCAACCCACCCAGTAGAATGCTAACGAAGGTATTAGCATGCACACAGGGGGGCTAAGTCTGGGTCTGGATCCAATGGTGAGTGGGGAGGTGGCGCTGGCCTCTCCTCTGCAATGTGATCTATATCTGAAAATGGATATTGTCCGCAGGTTGCCAAGACTATTTTAAGCGCAAGCTGGCTGAGTGTCTGGCGAATGTCCCCCAAGCGGATGGACGGACGAACTCTCCGATCAGCCATGTCTTCAGGTGTGACAACGACTAAATACTTCCTTGTTCATATAGGGATAGGATCTCATCTAACGGAGGTGGTAAACCTGGTAGAGACCTGAGGATGTGTATTAGCTCCTTGAGGTAATGCCTAGGCTTGAGCTCAGCAGGTTCAGGAAATTGTAATGGCACAGTACTAAAAAGCCACTGAAAAATCATGGAAATCTCCCTCTCTCTCAATTCAATTTCAAGGGATTTATTGGCGTGGGAAACATGACATTGCCAGAGCAAGTGAAATAGATAATAAACAAAAGTGAAATAAACAATACAAAATTGACACTCACAAAAGCTCCAAAAGAATAAAGACATTTAAAATGTCATATTATGTCTATATACCGTGTTGTAATGATGTGCCAATAGTTAAAGTACAAAATGGAAAATGAATAGGTTGTATTTACAATGGTGTTTGTTCTTCACTGGTTGCCCTTTTCTTGTGGCAACAGGTCACACATTTATTTTTTTATTTCACCTTTATTTAACCAGGTAGGCCAGTTGAGAACAAGTTCTCATTTGCAACTGCGACCTGGCCAAGATAAAGTAAAGCAGTGCGACAAAAACAACAACACAGAGTTACACATGGGATAAACAAACGTACAGTCAATAACACAATAGAACAATCTATGTTTGCAAATGTAGTAAGATTAGGGAGGTAAGGCAATAAATAGGCCATAGATGCGAAATGATTACAATTTAGCAATAAAACTGGAGTGATAGATGTTCAGATGATGATGTGCAAGTAGAGATACTGGGGTGCAAAAGAGCAACACAAAAAAATTAACAATATGGGGATGAGGTAGTTGGGTGTACTATTTACAGATGGGCTGTGTACAGGTACAGTGAACGGTAAGCTGCTCTGACAGGTGATGCTTAAAGTTAGAGAGGGAGATTCAGTGATTTTTGCAATTTGTTCCAGTCATTGGCAGCAGAGAACTGGAAGGAAAGGCGGCCAAAGGGGGTGTTGGCTTTGGGGACGAAGAGTGAAATATACCTGCTGGAGCGTGTGCTACGGGTGGGTGTTGCTATGGTGACCAGTGAGCTGAGATAAGGTGGGGCTTTACCTAGCAAAGACTTTTAGATAACCTGGAGCCAGTGGGTTTGGCGACGAATATGTAGCGAGGGCCAGCCAACGAGAGCATACAGGTCGCAGTGGTGGGTAGTATATGGAGCTTTGGTGACAAAAGGGATGACACTGTGATAGACTACATGCAATTTGCTAGGTAGAGTGTTGGAGGCTATTTTGTAAATGACATCGAAAAAGTCAAGGATCGGTAGGATGGTCAGTTTTACGAGGGTATGAGTGAAGGATGCAAACTCAACTAAAATAATCAACATCCAAAACCAAAGGTGCAGATCTAAGCCAGTATCTAAAGGGTTTACATATACCTGTGCAGTAGGTATGATACCAGGTGGATAATATAGCCTGAGTGAAGGAGGCTTTGTTTGCGAAATAGGAAGCCGATTCTAGATTTAATTTTGGATTGGAGATGCTTAATGTGAGTCTGAGAGGAGAGTTTACAGTCTCACCAGACACCTAGGTATTTGTAGTTGTCTACATATTCTAAGTCAGAACCATCCAGAGTAGTGATGGTAGTCGGGCGGGCAGGTATGGGCGGCAATCGGTTGAAGAGCATGCATTTAGTTTTACTAGCATTTAAAAGCAGTTGGAGGCCACGGAAGGAGTGGAAGCTCGTTTGGAGGTTTGTTTACAAAGTGTCCAAAGAAGGGCCAGATGTATACAGAATGGTGTCGTCTGCGTAAAGGTGGATCAGAGAGTCACCAGCAGCAAGAGCGACATCATTGATATATACAGAGAAAAGAGATTTGAACCCTTTGGCACCCCCATAGAGACTGCCAGAGGTCCAGACAACGGGCCCTCCGATTTGACACACTGAACTCTATCTGAGAAGTAGTTGGTGAACCAGGCGAGGCAGTCACTTGAGAAACCAAGGCTATTGAGTCTGCCAATAAGAATGCTGTGATTGACAGAGTCGAAAGCCTTGGCCAGGTTGATGAAGATGGCTGCACAGTACTGTCTTTTATCGATGGCGGTTATGATATCGTTTAGGACCTTGAGCGTGGCTGAGGTGCACCCATGACCAGTTCAGAAACCAGATTGCATAGTGGAGAAGGTACGGTGGGATTCGAAATGGTCGGTGATCTGTTTGTTAACTTGGCTTTCGAAGATTTTAAAAGGGCAGGGCAGGATGGATATAGGTCTATAACAGTTTGGGTCTAGAGTGTCTCCCCTTTGAAGAGGCGGGTGACCGCGGCAGCTTTCCAATCTTTGGAGATCTCAGACGATACGAAAGAGAGGTTGAACAGGCTAGTAATAGGGGTTGCAACAAACTTGGCAGATAATTTTAGAAAGAGAGGGTCCAGATTGTCTAGACCAGCTGATTTGTAGGGATTCAGATTTTCCAGCTCTTTCAGAACATCAGCTGTCTGGATTTGGGTGAAGGAGAAGCGGGGGGGACTAGGGCAAGTTCTGCAGGGGGTGCAGAGCTGTTGGCCGGGGTAGCCAGGTGGAAAGCATGGCCAGCCGTAGAAAAATGCTTATTGAAATGATCGATTATCGTAGATTTATCGATGGTGATAGTGTTTCCTAGCCTCAGTGCAATGGGCAGCTGGGAGGAGGTGCTCTTATTCTCCATGGACTTTACAGTGTCCCTGTAACGGCTGTCATATTCGTTCTCCTCCTCAGACGAGGAGGAGCATGGATCGGACCAACACGCAGCGAGGTATGTAGACATAATGATTTATTAAATGAAGACGAAACACGAAGAACACTTGAATAAACTACAAAACAACAAACGACGTTAAACAGACCTGAACTTGTGAACATAAAAAACAATGAACGCACGAACAGGAAAGAACGAACGAACTAGACGAGACAGTACCGTGTGGTGTAACAAACACAGACACAGCAACAATCACCCACAAACAAACAGTGTGAACAACCTACCTTAATATGGTTCTCAATCAGAGGAAACGTCAAACACCTGCCCCTAATTGAGAACCATATCAGGCAACACATTGAACCCAACATAGAAACACATAACATAGACTACCCACCCAGCTCACGTCCTGACCAACTAAACAAAGTTAAACAAAGGAAAATAAGGTCAGGAACGTGACAGTCCCAAAACTTTTTGGAATTAGTGCTACAGGAGGCATATTTCTGATTAAAAAAGGCTAGCCTTAGCTAGCCTAACTGACTGTGTATATTGGTACCTGACTTCCCTGAAAAGCTGCATATCGCGGGGGCTATTCGATGCTGATGCAGAACGCCACAGGATGTTTTTGTGCTGGTCAAGGTCAGTCAAGTCTGGGGTGAAACATGGGCTATATCTGTTCTGAGTTCTACATTTTTTGAATGGGGCATGCTTATTTAAGATGGTGAGGAAAGCACTTTTAAAGAGCAACCAGACATCCTCTACTGACGGGATGAGGTCAATATCCTTCCAGGATACCCGGGCCAGGTCGATTAGAAAGGCCTGCTCGCTGAAGTGTTTTAGGGAGCGTTTGACAGGGATAAGGGGTGGTCGTTTGACCGCGGACCCATTACGGACGCAGGCAATGAGGCAGTGATCGCTGAGATGCTGGTTGAAGACAGCAGAGGTGTATTTAGAGGGCAAGTTGGTCAGGATGATATCTATGAAGGTGCCCATGGTTACTGATTTAGGGTTGTACCTGGTAGGTTCCTTGATTATTTGTGTGAGATTGAGGACATCTAGCTTAGATTGTAGGATGGCCGGGGTGTTAAGCATATCCCAGATTAGGTCACCTAACAGTACGAAATCTGAAGATAGATGGGGGGCAATCAATCAACATATGGTGTCCAGGGCACAGCTGTGGGCTGAGTGGGGTGTATAACAAGCGGCAACGGTGAGACTAATTTCTGGAAAGGTGGATTTTTAAAAGTAGATGCTCAAATTGTTTGGGCACGGACCTGGACAGTATGACAGAACTCTGCAGGCTATCGCTGCAGTAGATTGCAACTTCGCCCCCTTTGGTAGTTCTATCTTGTCGGAAAATGTTGTTGTTGGGGATGGAAATTTCAGGATGTTTGGTGGCCTTCCTAAGCCAGGATTCAGACACGGCTAGGACATGTTGGCGGAGTGTGCTAAAGCAGTGAATAAAACACAGTTAGGGAGGAGGCTTCTGATATTAACATGCATGAAACCAAGGCTTTTACGGTTACAGAAGTCATCAAATGAGAGCGCCTGGGGAATAGGAGTGGTGCTGGGGGCTGCAGGGCCTGGGTTACCGTCTACATTCCCAGAAGAACAGAGGAGGAGTAGGATAAGGGTACGGTTAAAGGCTATAAGAACTGATCGTCTAGTGCGGTTTGGAACAGAGAGTAAAAGGAGCAGATTTCTGGGTATGGAAGAATAGATTCAGGGCATAATGTACAGACAAGGGTTTGGTCGGATGTGAGTACAGTGGAGGTAAACCTAGGCATTGAGTGACGATGAGAGCGGTTTTGTCTCTAGAGGAACCAGTTAAGCCAGGTGAGGTCACCGCATGTGTGGGGGGTGGGACAAAAGGGCAGTGAAATAAGACATTAATAACTAACCAAAACAGCAATAGACATTGCATATTGACATTAGTGAGAGGCATGTGTAGCCGAGTGATCATAGGGTCCAATGAGTAGCAATAGGTGAGTCAGGGAGCCGATTCAGTAGTCGCTACTACACTAGGAGAGCTGGAGACACGGCCATTCAGACAGCTAGAGGGCCGGGGCTAGAAGATGGGCCCTCGGCGACGTCACAACGGAAGAGCCTGTTGAAACCACCTTGGACGATTATGTCGGCAGACCACTCGTGATGGATCGGCGGGGCTCCGTGTCGGCAGTAAAGGGTCCAGGCAAATTGGCAAAAGAGGTATCGTAGCCCAAGAATTAGCTGGTGGACCTCTTTGGCTAGCCGGGAGATGGGCCTAGTTCGAGGCTAGCTCAAGGCTAACTGGTGCTTTCTTCGGGACAGAGACGTTAGCCAGGAATAGTCACTCGGATTGCAGCTAGCTAGCTGTAATGATCCGGTGTAAAGGTTCAGAGCTTGCGATAGGAATCCGGAGATGTGGTAGGGAAAAAGCAGTCCGATATGCTCTGATATGCTCTATGCTCTGTGCAGACTGGCAGGTATTGACCAAGCTGAGGCTGGCTGGTGTCCGATTTAACGGTGAAGACCGCTAGCAGTGGCTAACTGACTACAAGCTAGTAGCTAGTTAGCTGACTAGCTGCAGATGGGGGTTCCGGTTCTAAAATATAAAAATTGTAGATCCGTACCACATTGGGAGAGGCGGGTTGCAGGAGAGTATATTCAGTCCGTAGATGGAAAGTGAGATTAAAATAAATACTAAGTACAGTATATACGAAAAAAACGAGGAAAATAATATTTACATGGGACAGGACGGGACAAGACAATGAAGATCTGTGAATTTATTTGGATTTTTAAGAATTATCTTTGAAAGACAGGGCCCTGAAAAAGGAACGTTTCTTTTTTTGCTGAGATTATTTTATTTGCTGACTTTTACTTAAGTCGTTTTCTATTAAGGTATCTTTACTTTTACTCAAGTATGACAATTGGTTACTTTTTCCACCACTGGCCCTACTTGCCTTGTCTCTCAGATCTTACACAGCTTTGTGGAAATGACCCGTGTCGCTGACGTTTAGGCCGAGGTTTGTATAGTTTTGTTGTGTGCTCTAGGGCAGTGGTTCCCAGACTTTTATAGTTCCGTACCCATTCAAACATTCAACCTCCAGCTGCGTACCTCCTCTAACACCTGGGTCAGCGTACTCGCAAATGTTGCTTTTGCATTGTAAGCCTGCCACACACACACACTATACGATACATTTATTAAGCATAAGAATGATTGTGAGTTTTTGTCACAACCCGGCTCGTGGGAAGTGACAAAGAGCTCTTATAGGACCAGGGCACAAATAATAATATAATAATAATCAATAATTTTGCTCTTTATTTAGCCGTCTTACATAGGTACGTGGTTGCAAAGTGCATCAGTGTCTTAACAGCCGATTTGCCAAAGCAGAATACTCTGAGCGCAGCCCTATCCAGAAATCTGTCAGTGGCTTCTGATTATATTCCATTTTCACAGAACCGCTTGTTGCAATTTCAATGAGGCTCTCTTGTTCAGATATCGGTAAGTGGACTGGAGGCAGGACATAAAATGGATGACGAATCCAATTGTTTGTGTCATCCGTTTCGGGAAAGTACCTGCGTAATTGCGCACCCAGCTCACTCAGGTGCTTCGCTAAATCACATTTGACATTGTCCTTAAACTTGAGTTCATTTACACACAAAAAATCATACAATGATGGGAAGACCTGTGTGTTGTTCTTGTTAATGCAGACAGAAAAGAGCTCCAACTTCCGTTTGACTAGAATCAATGTTGCTGTGTGCTAGCTATTGTAGTAAGCTAATATAACGATATATTGTGTTTTCGCTGTAAAACACTTCAACAATCGGAAATATTGTCTGTATTCACAAGATATTTGTCTTTCATTAGCTATCCACCATATATTTGTCTGAAATGTTTTATGATGAGTAATTAGGTAGTTGACGTTGGTGTCTATTTTCTCTGGCTACTCCCGTGCGATTTCTGACTGTAGCTATGATGGTAGCAGTAATGTAAAACTGATTTATAGCTAAAATATGCAATTTTTTGGAACAAAACATAGATTTATTGTGTAACATGTTATAGGACTGTCATCTGAGGTAGTTTTTTCTAGGTTATTTAGGTTGGTTCTAGGTTAGTTAGGTTGGCTTGTGCATGCTACTTGCATCCTACTTGTGCTGTGAAAAATGTCTGTCCTCTTTTTTATTTGGTGGTGAGCTAACATAAATATATGTGGTGTTTTCTCTGTAAAACATTTAAAAAATCGGACATGTTGGCTGGATTGACAAGATGTTTATCTTTCAAATGCTGTATTGGACTTGTTAATGTGTGAAAGTTAAATATTTAAAAAAAATAGATTTTGAATTTCGCGCCCTGCATTTGAGCTGGATGTTGTCATAGGTGTACCGGTGTCGGGCTTGCAGCCCTAATTTTGTCTTACTGAGATTTACTGTCAGGGTCCAGGTCTGACAGAATCTGTGCAGAAAATCTAGGCGCTGCTGTTGGCCCTCCTTGGTTGTGGACAAAAGCACCAGATCATAAGCATTCTAGTAGGGTGAGGCCAGGTGCTGCAGACTGTTCTAGTGGCTTCGCCAATTCTGTGATATGTATGTTGAAGAGGGTGGGGCTTAAGCTGCATCCCTGTCTCACCCCACTGCCCTGTGGAAAGAAATTTATGTTTTTTGCAAATATTTATGTTTTACCTCTCTCTCTCTCTCTTTCTCTCTCCCTGTTTCTCTCAAAATGCAAAGAGTGGCGTAATGAAGACAAACCCAAGATGCTAAATTAAAACACAACTATTTTTATTCTACCTGTCAGAGCACATTTTAAATAGCAGTCAGTTCATTTGTTGTTCAAACATCTCTAATAAAAAAATGACATTTGCACAACTGCATCAACACTTCCCTCACCTGGGACTAAATTAATGGAGCTAGCTTACTCTCCTCTGTAACAGCTGATTCAAGATCGCTTATCCTCAGTTCTAAATGACACTGACTATCACTTAAACAACAAAACTGTCCTTAGACCAGTTAGTTGTATATCAATTGTGGGGGGAAACAGAGGTTGAACGTGATGCTGTGGTTACAGGGAAAGTACACTCCTGTGCCATCGTGGCAGAGAACCTACTACAAGGATGCAGTGATGATGTAACCTATCAGCATGGCCTGAGCAGAATCTGTATTTGTCGAGTCAGTTATTATAACGGATGAAACAGCATCACTAATATGTTATTCTGTATGATTCAGTTCTCTGACCTTGCTCACTAAATTGTCAAGATCCAAGCTAGCGCAGAGACACGGGCAACTTCAATGACCTCAGTTGAACTGCTGTTGTCATGCCATGCAGAGTTGAGTAGGGAGAGAGGATCAGGGGGAGAAGGCATTAATGCAGTTAATTGGAAAGGCAGTGAAGAGATGAGTATTGTTAATAGAAAACAGGCTTAATCAACAGCAAAATCGTGTGTGGAGAATGATCTTGTTTTAGCTCCATAAGCACTAGCAATGATTGATGTCATTACGCTAGGCTACCTAAAACACAGCAAGGAGATAAACAAGTGCTTTATTCTCCCCGCAGACAACAGAAAAGTATGGAATGTTGTCATTTTTGTGGGGAAGATAAATATGTAGATGGATTTATAGCCCTACATACAATTATCATGTGAGCTATTTGATTTATTATAAATACACTGGAAATACCCAATAATGCTGATTAACTGCATAATCAGATCCAGGATTTACCTATGAATGGAACATTATACAAAACAAATCGACATTCGGTCAAAACAGAAGATAAAAACCCGTCATAGTGGATGTTCAGCAATTGAGCTGTAGTGTCCGTATGCATCGCTACATTCTAATCCGCCCGACCTCGCCATGTTGGCGGGAGGCAGATAGTCACTCAATCTATTCCATGCGTCAGGTGTTTCTACCTGGAGTTGTTGATATAGTTTACGGTATCCTGACATCTATCTGCTCTCGCTTGTTTCTTCCATTTCCTCTCACAGGGTGCGTTTTTCTGTTCACCTTTTACATTTTCGCTCATAGCACCGCCGACTGAGCTGTTGGATTCTGCAGTCTCCTTGCAGAGAGAAAGAGCAAGCGCGTCTTAAAGAAACACCCACCACCTTCTCCCGGTAGTTTTGTTCTACTCCTCCGTGGCGCTAACATCGGGGAAGTTAGATTATTTCGTGAAACAAAGTAGCTTAGTTTTCGTTTTCGTACTGTATTTTTTGCATGAGTGTGGTCCAAATGTAATGAAGGTGGTTTGTAGGCTTGCCCAGTTGTTAGAGGAACGAATAGATGACCCAACGGTTGGAGGAAGGCGATCATGTGCATCAACTCTTTCTTGGTGGGTGCAGAGAGAGAGAGAGAGCGAGCGTGAGAGAGCAAGAGAGAGAAACCAGCCAGTCGCCGGAGTAGACTGGAGGATGCTGTACAAATACTGCTCTACGAACACTCCTCGTAGCTTGAGGGAATAGATGAAGAAAGGATGAGATAAACACTATTTTTCACGTTGCGACTTTTGTTATCTAAGTTGATAGCCGGAGGCTTTACGCATCGCGGAACAGTGCAAGCAGTTCGGATAATGTGTTTAGGAGGATGGATACCCACGCGTCAGTAGGATTTTTGTTTCCAGGTAAAGGCGTAGAAGAAGAAGAACTAAAGCTACCTTTTTTTTCACCCTGAATCTGTTTCATCGGAAGATTGTAAAGGTGCAGCGACCAGGGAATGTTGATGACGGACCTATTCATCCGGTCAGTGCAGCAGAAGCACCACAAGGTCCTGGAACCATTTGGATGGAATTCGGGCAAATGTTTAGACTTGCTTTTGGTTTTATATGAAACTGGTGACTAGTAGTTGCGATTTGTCTCTCTCTGGAATTTTGATATTCTCATTCAGTAAATTAGAACTGCGAGGAAGACATTTGCCAGGTTATCAATTGTATACATTTTTTTTATTTTTGGGAAGGTGGAATGGTATTGCGGTTTGCTGTCCATTTCGCACCTCCCTTAGATCTCCATCGTTTTCTCTTGAAGTATTCCTTTATCTAAATGGAATTAGTTGAGCCTAAAGCCCCTTGTGAAAGGTTCAGACATGGTACATGGGCACAGCCTCCTTCACGGTAAGTCACTTCTATTGAACATAATACACTGCCTTGCGCCTTCCTCGAATACCTTCTTTTGTGCAGCTTAGGCTAGCCCAATATTCATGATTTTATGAGTTGACGTAGAATTCTGGTTGCCTATAGCTGTCAATTCACGTATAGTGGGAGATGTGTAACGAATGTGATATTCATGCAACCATACCCCTTGGCATCTACTGTACTATTAAAGCAGCATACGTAGGCTATTTTTCCATAGCATTACATGCAGATACATTATCGTATAGCCTGAAGACTGCAGGTGAATAGGTTTTCAATGTGTATGATGAATAGGGCATTAAAGCCTAGTTATGTGTTGCCCGGGGTCTGCTCTATGTTGCGGTGTAATAGGTGTGTATGCTTGGCTGTTCGTTCCGCATACAATTCTATTAAAAAAGTTGAGAAACTTCGGAGAGTCAATTGTTTCCAAATAACATCTTTTGATTTAAAACCCCGTTTAAAAATGGCAATGTAACATTCTAGCCATGCATGATAAATGCAATATTTGGAGTTATTCAGAGTATTATGTCATAGGCCTAGCCTACATCTATGTTGAATGAATGCAAATAAAGACATTTGTATTATTCACAAAACAAAAGGAATGTGTTTATCTTGTTGCAGTTGTTGCAAGTCTACTCATACTTGGGTTGTCTGGGGCAACGAAGAAGGAAGCATGTAAGGCACTCTATCACTACCTTCCTCTCTCTCTCTCTCTCTCTCTCTCTCTCTCTCTCTCTCGCTCTCGCTCTCTCTCTCGCTCTCTCTCTCTCTCTCTCTCTCTCTCTCTCTCTCTCTCTCTCTCTCTCTCTCTCTCTCTCTCTCTCTCTCTCTCTCTCTCTCTCTCTCTCTCTCTCTCTCTCTCTCTCTCTCTCTCTCTCTCTCTATATATATATATATATATATATATATATATATATATATAATCAACTTCACTCTGCTATTGGGTTTTCAGTGAAGAACAATTCGGGAGTGAAGCCTGCAGGTCAATGTGGCACCTGGGTGAAGGAAGGAGACGGGGGACTGTTCACTTCTCCCAACTACCCCAGCAAATACCCCCCAGGAATAGAGTGTGTTTACATCATTGAAGGTGAATAGTTGGCACAGTAACTAACTATTCTCAATCTAAAGCCATTTATGTCATTTGTTCAGATCAATAGATGCCGTCCTCTAAAAAATAGTGCATCTTTTCAATTCACCGGCAGGAATAACGAATACAGAGTTTGGTCCCTTGATTTTGATAGCCTTTTAGCACTGAAATCAGACTCTGAAATAGTGTTTCAGGAACCTTAATCTTTATCATCTTAGATCCAGGCGAGAAATTAAAACCATCTGTCTGTTAAACTGCTCGTTTGTCTCCTTGAGTTCAGGCGTCAGTGAATATGGTTGGGCTCAAGTTGCTCTGTGGATGGATGTCTCTCCTCATGTGTCAGAGAGACATCTGGACCAGCTGTTGAGGTGTGTTCATAGTAGAACTGATGGGATTGGCCAGTTCAGTTGCTGTGCTGTTGATGTTTGTCTGACGATGGTAATGAAATCAGACGGCGAGTTGCAATCTCAGGCGTTTAATTTACGTTCTGGGAGGTTGATATTTGATTCATCAGTGGGGGAGATTAGGTTACGGCCCTAATGATATTAACTAAATGAATACACGAAAGAGCATTTATATTGAGAGACTATTGCTGGAACTATACCAAAACACTTTTATCTGGTTTGTACTGGACTGAACTGGATTTATAGATTACATGTGGATGATGGTCCAGACTTTTAGCCTGTTCCACCATCCTGACCTGACCGAATGTAAGCTGGTGAGATCAGCATGGTGGAACGAGGCCACCAGGACTTTACACATACTGATAATTAGGATTGAAATAGAAGATGCTTGTTTGAAATACTTGGAACGTGTTTCACAAGGTTAAAAAAAAAACATTTCTATCAGAGGTGGGTCAGTGGTCACAAAAAAAGTCACAATAGTTGGGATTGTGTTTTATTAGTGGTTCATTCAGGTCACTCCAAGACAACATACAGTGTGTATCTGTCTACAGTGCAAAGCTAAATTATTCAAAATGAGTTAACTCCCAAAGGGGCATTTACCGGAAGAAATCTTAATATCACACTGCTTAATGGCGCTTCACGTGTTCACCATGTGTTATAGGCCTTATTTAACTAGGCAAGCCAGTTAAGAACAAATTCTTATTTACAATGACGGACTACACCAGCCAAATCCGGACGACGCTGGGCCAATTGTGCGCCGCCCTATGGGACTCCCAATCACTGCCGGTTAGGATACAGCCTGGATTCGAACCAGGGTGTCTGTAGTGTCGCCTCAAGCTCTGAGATGCAGTACCTTAGACCGCTGCGCCACTATAGGCCTACAGCATTATGTAATATAGCTAGATATATGATAAACAGTATGAACATTATATTCACTATCTGTGTTATCTATTCTCTCTGTCTCCTCCAGCTCCTCCCAGGCTGTGTATTCATCTGTTCTTTGGTGAGAGGTATTCTATCGAGCCTTCATGGGAATGTAAATTTGACAACATTGAGGTGCGGGACGGCCCCTTTGGCTTCTCCCCAATAATCGGACGCTACTGTGGCCAGACCATCCCTCCCTTCATTAGGAGCAGCGGACGGTACCTCTGGGTAAAATTTGTTTCCGATGGCGAACTGGAGGCGATTGGATTTTCGGTGAATTACAACTTCACTGCAGGTAAGAATCAACACTAAGTATTCACACTACATGAACAATCTCAACATGCCCAATGGCAACAGAGTGATGGTGTCGACACGGCAAAGTTCAGGAGTTCAATTGGCTCACAGAAATATCGAACAACAGTCTGTTCACACCCTCTCTACTAAACAACATCATATATTTCCTTAGCACACAAAGTATGTGGCTATCAGCTCCTAGCCTCCGGCCATGGTGGCATACAGACAGGCAGGCTAACGACATGTTTTGCTGTAGTAACATATATATAAAACTGACGGTGTGGAGATTTAGTTTGATAGCTCTCGATCAGAGTTCTCTAGTACCCGTGTTGTTTGCGGGGGTACTGGAGGGGGTAGCAGAGGGGGTACTGGAGGGGGTAGCAGAGGGGGTACTGGAGGGGGTAGCAGAGGGGGTACTGGAGGGGGTACTGGAGGGGGTAGCAGAGGGGGTAGCAGAGGGAAGGTGAATAAGCGTGACAGGTTAATCTGTACTGTTGAATACAATCCTCCCAATTACCTCCCTCTGCGTGCCGCGAGAAGCCTTGACTGTCTTTATTTGAGTCATCTTTTGGCTGGTTTCCCATTAACCGAGCAGCTCATGATTTATGACCACCTTGGTTTGATATCCACTCTGGTCTCCTATAGGCTGTATGGAGTGTACCCTCGGCTGGATCATGGTTTAATAGCACTATCAACTTTAGTGTGCGGTCGAGGGTTGATGGGAACACTGCCCGCAGCACCGTGATATGTAGGAGCATTTTTAACTTTGGAAGTCATCTGCAGAATTATGTTCCACGGAGAGAGAAAACATAGCTCTTTTCTAACCCACATTCTGTGTGTCGCCATCCCTCTTTCCCTTCCTAAAATACACTGCCAAAAACCTAGTTATGTATAGTTTTGCCATTGGCCCTCAACATTGTCCTCGGACACTGTTTTACTTTTGAACAAATAGCTTTGGTTGTGTTTCAGACGATGTTGTGCCTCAATAGAAGTGAATGGCAAATAATGGATTGAGTCACTTTCATTGTAAATAACACAATATGTTTCTGATCACTTCTACATTCATGTGGATGCTTCCATTGTTACAGATACTCGTGAACTAATCTTGAATAATGATGAGTGGGAAAGGCCCCCCCCCGAAAAAATGCTAACCTCTCACCATTACCAATATGAGAGGAGGTTAGCATTTCATGGGGGTATGATCTTTGTGCCTTTATAGCTTTCTCACTCATCATTATTCATGATTCATTCATGATTATCTGTAATCATGGTAGCATCCACATTCACGGCAGTCATTTTTATGTCACTATTAAATCATTTCTGGGTTACCATTAAGTACCTTACTGTAATAGCAACAAACAAAAAAATCTCAAACAATATTTTTCCTAGGGACTGTCTGGGAGTGGTCTGAGTGGGGAGGGGAAATATGAAAACTAGCTGTTATTGGCAGAGAGGTTTAGAACTCTCTTTGTTTTTAGTCTATTAAGTATTTTACCAATGGGGATGTCACCATGGAAAGCCGAAACTCCCGCCCACTCAAAGCTGCTGATTAGAAGGTCATGTGTAGATTGAATTTTCATCCAGAAACTGTCAGGAAATAACACTGATCAAATGTTTTCACACTTTTACATTGTTGGTTTCATCAGCTGTTGTACAATATGATATAAAACACATCCAAAACTGAATTTTGACTGCACTGGACCTTTAATGTAGAAGTGTTCAGAAACATATTATATTCTTATTTACAATAAAAGTTATTCCAAATTGACACAATACTTTATTTACCATTCATTTCTATTGGGCACAACATAATCTGAAACACAACCAAAACAAACTGCAAATGCATCCAACAAGTTTGTAGAGTCACAAGTTTATGTAGTCATTGCGTGCTAGGAATATTGGTCCAAGCACTAAACGTTTGACTGCTTTAATACACATATGGGTACATTTGTCCAAACACTTGTAAAACTTCAGACTGGGGGGACTAGATACATAAAGTGGATTCATTTCTAAACGGTAAAACAGAGATGTGTGAAAATATCCTTGTCACGATCGTCGTAAGCATACTCGGACCAAAGCGCAACGCGATATGGGTTCCACATGTTTATTCAAGGAAACGCACAAAAACAATAAAGAACAAAAGAAACGTGACGTTCTGGAGTGCTCACAGGCAACAACACAAAAACAAGATCCCACAAAACACAGTGGGGAAATGGCTGCCTAAATATGATCCCCAATCAGAGACAACGATAAACAGCTGCCTCTGATTGGGAACCATACCAGGCCAACATAGAAAAAAACAACCTAGATTACCCACCCTAGTCACACCCCGACCTAACCAATATAGAGAATAAAAAGGCTCTCTATGGTCAGGGCGTGACAATCCTGAAATAAAAGGTGACATTCTGTACTGTCGACCTCATATGAAACATCTGATTTCAAATCCAAAATGCTGGAGTATAGAGCCAAATTAAAAGTTGTAGCTTCACTGTCCAAATACATACGAGGAGTGTGCCTCTTTTTACCACACACAATGCTTTCCCATAGACCCAAATACATTGACCTTTCATCCTAGATCAATTGATTAGACTTGATATAATGGGGTGAAGAAGCGATCAGATTGCTGTTCTGTACGTTAAAGGTCATTCTATGTCATGAAGAAAGATGGGAAACGGTGGGTGAAGATGGGGGAGGGGGGATTGGTGTCCAGTTAGAGTCAGGTTGATGGAGTGCATATGTTTTCCTATAGGTCTCCATAGAATGTTGGGGTTATCTTTGAAAAACTGCTGTTTGCTGGTAGAGCCTCTTCTCAGATTCCTGAGTGAGAGAAGGGAAAAAAACATATCTCCCTCTGTCTTGATAAGAAATAGCTGTGGCATATGATTAGCATAATTAAAGAAGATAAAAGTCTTTGATTCACTCGAATTGATGCTCCAAAATCTGGCTGTGCAGAGAGAGAGGCTCACATCTGCCTCTGCTTGGCTAATGCTGCTAGCACATGCTAATTCACACTGGACTACTCAAGATGAATGAAAAGCAAGGGCAGAGGAGGATGAGGAGGAGAAGAAAAAGATTCTACACCTTTTCCTCACCTTATCTTCTCCCCCGCTTTTCATTCATCTGAAGTGTCCTATCTGAGGAGAGGGGAGAGGAGGAGAGGGGGAGAAGGAGGAGAGGGGAGAGGGGGAGGAGGGGAGAAGGAGGAGAGGGGAGAGGGGGAGAAGGAGGAGAGGGGAGAGGGGGAGAAGGAGGAGAGGCGAGAGGGGGAGAAGGAGGAGAGGGGAGAGGAGGAGAAGGAGGAGAGGGGGAGAAGGAGGAGAGGGGGAGAAGGAGGAGAGGGGAGGGAAAGAGAACATAAGTAAAAATATGATGAAGAACAGGTTTTTTCATTCACTGTGTCATCCCGTCCCACCTGGAGATGAAAGACATCACAGTCTTTATGAGATCAGCCACTCCTTCAGGTTCACATGATTCCAGCCTTCATACTGTACAGAAGAGTACTAGGATGGATGGAACTTGACGGGAAATATCGCTATTGACTATTGTAATTAATGTAACAGAAATTTGTCATAGTATTTTCTGGCTTTTGGGGTAGATTTGAACTCTTTACACTTTTATCCATTATTTATACAGGTGATCCCATAACAATTGAACCTAGAAAAGCATGTTTTGGGAGTTTACAGAAATTCTACAGTGATACCTTTAACACTGATCCAGCAGCTGGTTAGAACCCTTTCCTGCAGTCCAATGACTGTTGGCCTCATGAGTGGGATGTTATTCAGAATTGTATAATTAAGCAATTAGGCACGAGGGTGTATGGTTTATGGCCAATATACCACGGCAAAGGGTTGTTCTTAGGCACGACGCATCGCGGAGACAGCCCTTAGCCGTGGTATATTGGTCATATACCACAAACCCCAGAGGTCCCTTATTGCTATTATAAACGGGTTACCAACATAATTAGAGCAGTAAAAATACATGTTTTGTCATACCCGTAGCATACGGTCTGATATACCACGGCTGTCAGCCAATCAGCATTCAGGGTTCGAACCACCCAGTTTATAATGAACTTTTTTATTTTTACAGCCGTAAATCAGATGTTTCTATGCCAAACGACTTGGTTATATTTCAGTCTTCAGTGATGTATTTAAAATGTAATATTAGGATGCAAACTCAAAATGTAAGACATTCCAACTCTATATCTGACATGCTCTTCTTTTTTTTAAGCACATAACCATGTGTGTGAGGTGTATACTTTTGTTTCAAAGTAGATTTGGCTACCAAGAAACCCTCTGTGTGAGCCTGATTTAGCCCACTACAGAAAAAGGTTTTAAGTGAGGTGAGGAGACTAAACTGATGTAGAGAGTCTGGAATCCTGTCATGTTAGGTTCTGATGTAACTAAATGTACAGGTGCAGGAGCACACTCACCTGTCATTCATTTCCAATCACACTGTCAAGTGCATCATCAGCAGGATATGCTGTCTGAATTATAACTATCAAAGGAGTTAGGGAATAGTTTGTCTGAACAGCTATGGTCCTGTATGGCTCCTTTGGTAAAGCATGGTAGAGCATGGCGCTTGAAACACCAGGATTGTAGGTTTGATTCCTTGGGAAAATGTCAAATGTATGCACGCATGACTGTAAGTCACATTGGATAAACACGTCTGCTAAATTATATATATTACTATGTATTTATTGTTATCGTCAGTTAAGTGGAAGAGTAACACATATTGAAAATAAAAGTGTGGCTAAAACAGTGCTGGATTGACTTCTTATAGGCTACAGATTGACAATCAAGTCAGCAATTAGAGAATTTGGGACTATAAGGTTATGTTTGTATTTTTGTCAAAATGTAGTTATTGACATAGCCTTGTTCTGTTGAATGTTCTCTACCTACAGTGGGGAGAACAAGTATTTGATACACTGCCGATTTTGAAGGTTTTCCTACTTACAAAGCATGTAGAGGTCTGTAATTTTTATCATAGGTACACTTCAACTGTGAGAGACGGAATTTAAAACAAAAATCCAGAAAATCACATTGTATGATTTTTAAGCAATTAATTCGCATAACAATGTCACTGAGGGAGAGAGGGTCATGTATAACGTTTACATTATGTCAGGATATGTTATTGTTAGCCATCGGGGATCCGCTGGGAGGAGAAGAGATCAATCACCATGACCATGATCTGGTATCAATCACCATGACAGCCTTGAGTTGGGGAGGAGTGAGCACTTTGGGGCAGAGGTCAGGTTAGATGAAGTGAGGAAGAACAGATATCACTAAGGTTCTGTCTAGCAACAGAGATGCATTGGCTGATCAGACGTGTAGGAGGAGACTCAGCCTAGGAGAAAGGGTTAAATATCAGTGCTTGTGTGAAATGTCGTTGTCTGAATGCAGCTGTATCGACCCTTTGGGAAGAATTCAACTTGGTTAAGCTTTTCTAGTGTCCGTTGAGTTATTTACTCTGAGAGTTAGAACCTAACAGTAGTGAGTATGATGAGAGACTTTGGTCTGGACCATGTTCTGAATTGTAATAGGGAAGTAGGAATGTATCTCTTTATCTCTGGGGCACTGCAGTAAGGATTTTTACCCTCTACTCTAACCCTACAGTGTCTGCTGATCAGTAATATGAAAGAGCACTTGACACAGGAAGTTAAACTAAATGCAATCCAGAAGGGGTTGGCCTGAATGTGTGTGTGTGTGTGTCAGCATACGTTTGTGTCTACCTCACACCCCTTCCAGTAAAATCATTACTTATCTTTCCTCACACACTTCCACCCTCACACACTCCCCCTCTCACCCTTCCCCCTTCACACACCTCCCCCCTCCCCCTTCCCCCTCACACACTTCCCCTCTCACCCACTTCCCCCTTCACACACTTCCCCTCTCCCCCTTCCCCCTCACACACTTCCCCCCTCACACACTTCCCCCCTCACACACTTCCCCTCTCACCCACTTCCCCCCTCACACACTTCCCCCCTCACACACTTCCCCTCTCACCCTTCCCCCTCACACACTTCCCCCTCACACACTTCCCCCCTCACACACTTCCCCCCTCACACACTTCCCCCCTCACACACTTCCCCTCTCACCCTTCCCCCTCACACACTTCCCCTCACACACTTCCCCTCTCACACACTTCCCCCCTCACACACTTCCCCCCTCACACACTCCCCCTCTCACCCTTCCCCCCTCACACACTTCCCCCCCACACACTTCCCCCCCTCACACACTTCCCCCCCTCACACACTTCCCCCCTCACACACTCCCCCTCTCACCCTTCCCCCCTCACACACTTCCCCCCTCACCCACTTCCCCCCTCACACACTTCCCCTCTCACCCTTCCACCCTCACCCACTTCCCCCCTCACACACTCATCTCGCTGTGAGCGGTGTGTGTTTGAAGATGGGGGCCGTCAGTAAGGCAGAGGCAGCCATGGAATCCCCCAGACTGCTGCTTGTCTTGATTCAACGGCTGCTGAAAACTGTTGTTTCACACAGAGAAGAGAAGCATCTCATGTGGGCCTTTTTAGCTTTTCAACTGCTTTGTTGGATGCCAAGTCAAATCTATGTTGTGGCTCCGTGGCCGAGTTTGAGAATGAAATATAGATATACTGTTGCTGTAGGGTGGAGTCTTCGGGGCCATTAGGATGAGAGGGATTGTCGCGGTGTTTCTGCAGTGTGATAACATTGGGAAATATTACATATTTTATTTCAGGTGGTCTGTCCAACTGTTTGTCAATGTTCAGTACTACTCGAACATTTGGACACACCTACTTAGTCAGGTTTTTTTTTTTTTTTTTTACTATTTTCTACATTGTAGATTAATAGTGAAGACATCAAAACTGTGAAATTACACATATAGAATCATGTAGTAACCAAAAAAGTGTTAAACAACTCAAAATATATTTTAGATTCTTCCAAGTAACCACCGTTTGCCTTGATGACAGCTTTGTACACTCTTTGCATTCTCTCAACCAGCTTCACCTGGAATGCTTTTCCAACAATCTTGAAGGAGTTCCCACATATGCTGAGCACTTGTTGGCTGCTTTTCTTTCACTCTGTGGTCCAACTCATCCCAAACCATCTCAATTGGGTTGAGGTCGGGTGATTGTGGAGGCCAGGTCATCTGATGCAGCACTCTATCACTCTCCTTCTTGGTCAAATAGTGCTTACACAGCCTGAAGTTGTGTTTTGGGTCATTGTCCTGTTAAAAAACAAATGATTGTCCCACTAAGCACAAACCAGATGGGATGGCTTATTTCTGCAGAATGCTGTGGGAGCCATGCAGGTTAAGAGTACCTTAAATTCTAAATAAATCACATACAGTGTCACCAGAAAAGCATCCCCACACCATCACACCTCCTCCTCCATGCTTCACGGTGGGAACCACACATGCGGAGATCATCTGTTCACCTACTCTGGATTTCACAAAGACACTGTGGTTGGAACTAAAAATCTCAAATGTGGACTAATCAGACCAAAGGACAGATTTCCACTGGTCTAATGTCCATTGCTCGTGTTTCTTGGCCAAAGCAAGTCTCTTCTTATTATTGGTGTCCTTAAGTAGTGATTTCTTGGCAGCAATTTGACCATGAAGACCAGATTTACATAGTCTCCTCTCAACAGTTGATGTTGAACTATGTGAAGCATTTATTTGGGCTGCAATTTCTGAGACTGGTAACTCTAATGAACTTATCTTCTGAAGCAAAGGTAACTCTGAGTCTTCCTTTCATGTGGCGGTCCTCATGAGAGCCAGTTTCATCATCGCGCTTGATGGTTTTTGCAACTGCACTTGAAGAAACTTTAAAAGTTCTTGAATTTTTTCAGATTGACTGACCTTCATGTCTTAAAGTAATGATGGACTGTTGTTTCTCTTTGCTTATTTGAGGTTTTCTTGCCATAATATGGTCTTGGTCTTGTAACCAAATAGGGTATCTTCTGTATACCAACCCTACCTTGTCACAACACAACTGATTGGAAAGAGTGTGCAAAGCTGTCATCAAGACAAAGGGTGGCTACTTTGAAGAATCTCAAATATATATTGTTTTATTTTACACTTTTTTGGTTACTACATGATTCCATGAAAAACCCTGGAATGAGTAGGTGTGTCCAAACTTTTGACTGGTACTGTATGCTTGATTAAGTGTGAATGATTTCATAGCAAATGTCTCAACGTTAGCTGCTTAGGTGAAACGTATCGCTCTATGTCCTATAGTTGATATATGGTTGGGCTATCTGCCCCTTATTGAAATGCATGGTCAACTTTATACTGTAACCTCGCACTATCATGACTTCCAACCTCATCTCCAGCTCTCCGATGAGAACGTAGTGTTTTCTGATGCTAGGAGGTCAGGCCATGACTAATAAATCCAATATCTAGATGAGATTTTGTTTGATCCTAGGCACTTACACCCCCCACCTCATTATAAGTGGACTGGGAATAATTTGGATTAAAATCAGTCCAATGGCGTTGGAGATTAGAGCTGGAATAGTATGGACCCCATCGTCCAGGAGGCAACTCCATGAGATTGGACTGAGATGGTTTCAAACTGGAAAATTGGAATTTGAACCAGCGCAAACGACTCTCAGCACTCCTTGGAGAAGCTACACTTCACAGACGGTTTCACTGGATAAGTTGTAAGGAACTATCAGAGTTAACTTTCCACTCTCAGTTTCAGGACTTTCTATCGTCACTCAATAAAGACAAAACACTTTTAGTTACTTGATATTGTTGGAACTGGACGTGTTTTTATATATATATTTTTTTCTACTTATTTGTTTCTAATAAAGCTACTAAGAGTGAGCAGTAGCAATCGAAAGCTTGACAGAGGAAGAGAGGGATAATCACTCATGATTATTTAGAGACGGGTGAAGCGAGCGAGCGCACTTTAATTTGAGAGATGAAGAACGAACGGCACCCCCAGAGTCTAGCTAAAGAAACGGCAGGCGAGGCGAGGCATGAAGGGAGGCAGCAGGAGAGGCATGAGGGAGGGTGAGAGGTGAAGAGGAGAGAGGCAGGACAAGACTGGCGCTCTACTCTTGAGACTGGCGCTCTAGTCTCTTCCTACCAGCAGAGAGGATATATGAAGACAGGAGAGGTGAGGAGAGGAGAAGAGGGGAGTGGAGGGAAGGGGAGGAGAGGAGAGAGGACAAGGGGATGTTTTATTTATTTGTCCCTTCTGTTGGATAAGGGACAAAGTAGAGTGTAAAAACAGTGATAAATCTGGCGTTATTGCATCTCTCTCGGCTTTAGTAATGATGTGGACCTAGTCCCTGAGATCTTTGCAAAAAAGACAAGGAGAAGGTAGCCCATAACTGACGCACTGAGACTTTCATTTATTTTGGAGGGCCCAAGACTCTGTAGGGTGCCTGACTTACAGAGGAACACAGTAAAACATGGATAAAATGAACAAGTGGAGAGAGAGAGAGAGAGAGAGAGAGAGAGAGAGAGAAGAGAGAGAGAGAAGAGAGAGAGAGAAAAGAGAGAGAGAAGAGAGAGAGAGAGAGAGAGAGAGAGAGAGAGAGAGAGAGAGAGAAGAGAGAGAGAGAAAAGAGAGAGAGAAGAGAGAGAGAGAAAAGAGAGAGAGAGAGAGAGAGAGAGAGAGAGAGAGAGAGAGAGAGAGAGAGAGAACCTACCTGGAGATGGCAGCATTCCTTCCTCCATATACCCCCCTAGGCACAACTTAAACAACATAACCAACATGAACGGGTCACAACTCCTGCAGCTCTGTCGGCCGCTGGGTATGTACATAATCAATGGTAGGCTTCGAGGGGACTCCTACGGTAGGTACACCTATACCTCGTCTCTTGGCAGTAGTACTGTAGACTACTTTATCACTGACCTCAACCCAGAGTCTCTCAGAACGTTCACAGTCAGTCCACTGACATCCCTATCAGATCACAGCATAATCACATGAACAGAGCAATACTCAATCATGAGGCATCAAGGCCAAATGAACTGAATAATTTAAAGAAATGCTATAGATGGAAGGAAAATAATGTGGAAATCTATGATAAAACAATTAGGCAACAACAAATTCAATCCCTTCTAGACGATTTCCTGGACAAAACGTTCCACTGTAATAGTGGTGTAAACTTGGCAGTAGAAAACCTAAACAGTATATTTGACCTCTCAGCTTCCCTGTCAAATCTAAAAATGTCAAGTAGACAACCTAAGAAAATGAACAACAATGACAAATGGTTTGATGAAGAATGCAAAAACATAAGAAACATTTTTAGAAACCTGTCCAACCAAAAACACTATGGTGAATCACTAAAACAATACAGAACTACTGTCACGCCCTGACCGGTTTCACCTGTCTTTGTGCTCGTCTCCTTGTCTTGTTTTCCCCTCTGTTCCTGTCTCTTGATTGTTCCTGTCTTTTTCTGCCTGACCTGACCCTGAGCCTGCCTGCCATCCTGTACCTTTGCCCCACTACTCTGGATTATCGACCCCTGCCTTCCTTGATCTGTCGTTTACCTGCCCCTGTTGCTGTAATAAACATTGTTACTTCAACACAGTCTGCATTTGGGTCTTACCTGAAACGTGATAGGACAAACTGGCCATGACTGACCCAGCAGACTTGGACCAGCTCCGCAACGCCATATCCTCCCAAGGAGCCACCATTGGTAGGCACGAGAAGTTGCTTCACTGTCTGATGGAAGGGTTCCAGGCCGTGGCCGAACGGCACGATCTAGCAGTGGACACATTGCGGGAGCAATTCAGTGGGTTGTCTACTAGGCAGCCTACCACGACGGTAAACTCCCAGACCCTCAGTAACCCAGGTGGTAGCAGCACCATCATCCCGGTTTCCATGGAATCCCGCTTACCTAACCCGGAGCGCTTCGATGGAGACTCGGGCACCTGTCGGGTGTTTCTTGCTCAGTGTTCCCTCGTCATGGAGCTGCAGCCTTCCTCCTTCCCCTCGGAACGCTCTAAGATAGTGTACCTTATCACGCTGATGTCTGCGAGGGCCTTCGCCTGGGCCACGGCCGTTTGGGAACAACAGTCGGCCGTACACTCCTTCCGTGGCCTCCAACTGCTCTTAAACGCTACTAAAACCAAATGCATGCTTTTCAACCATTCGCTGCCTGCACCCGCCCGCCCGACTAGCATCACTACCCTGGATGGTTCTGACCTAGAATATGTGGACAACTACAAATACCTAGGTGTCTGGCTAGACTGTAAACTCTCTTCCAGACTCATATTTAACATTTCCAATCCAAAATCAAATCTAGAATCGGCTTTCTATTTCGCAACAAAGCCTCCTTCACTCTTCACTCACACCGCCAAACGGTGTAAACTCTCTTCACTCACACCTCGTAAAACTGACTATCCTACCGATCCTCGACTTCGGCGATGTAATTTACAAAATAGCTTCCAACACTCTACCCAGCAAACTGGATGCAGTCTATCACAGTGCCATCCGTTTTGTTACAAAAGCCCCTTATACCACCCACCACTGCGACCTGTATGCTCTAGTCGGCTGGCCCTCGCTACATATTCGTCGCCAGACCCACTGGCTCCTGGTCATCTATAAGTCTATGCTAGGTAAAGCTCCGCCTTATCTCAGCTCACTGGTCACGATAACAACACCCACCCGTAGCAGGCGCTCCAGCAGGTATATCTCACTGGTAATCCCCAAAGCCAACACCTCCTTTGGCCGCCTTTCCTTCCAGTTCTCTGCTGCCAGTGACTGGAACGAATTGCAAAAATTGCTGAAGCTGGAGACATATTTCCCTCACTAACTTTAAACATCAGCTATCTGAGCAGCTAACTGATTGCTGCAGCTGTACATAGTCCATCTGTAAATAGCGCACCCAATCTACCTACCTCATCTCCATATTGTTTTTATTTACTTTTCTGCTCTTTTGCACACCAGTATCTCTACTTGCACATCATCATCTGCTCATTTATCACTCCAGTGTTAATCTGCTAAATTGTAATTATTTCGCTACTATGGCCTATTTATTGCCTACCTCCTCACGCCATTTGCACACACTGTATATAGACTTTATTTTTTTCTATTGTGTTATTGACTGTACGCTTGTTTATTCCATGTGTAACTCTGTGTTGTTGTTTGTGTCGCACTGCTTTGCTTTATCTTGGCCAGGTCGCAGTTGTAAATGAGAACTTGTTCTAGCTTACCTGGTTAAATAAAGGTAAAATAAAAAAATAAAATATGCTTCAGTCTGGTGGGCTTCATTGCAGAGGTGAAAAACGTTTTCAAGGCTCCGTTGTCTGGGAAAGAGGCTGCGTGGAAGCTACTCCAGCTTTGGCAGGACTCCCTCAGTGTGACAGACTATGCAGTGGATTTCCTCACGCTAGCAGAGGAGGGTGCCTGGAACCCGGAAGTGATGTTCGACACTTTTCTGCATGGATTATCAGAGGAAGCTTGCAGCCCGGGAACTACCAACAGATCTCGACTCACTCATCGCCTTAACCATCCGGATCGATGTACGGCTACGGGAACATAGGAGGGAGAAGAGGTCTGATTGCAGTCCCAATCACTCATTCAAGGATCCCACCTTGCATCTGATGAACTCCGGAAGTCCCTGACGTCTACGTCCCCGCGAGGATCCGAGCTTACCCAAGTTCCACCAAGAGCCTCCGAAGACTGCCGATTTACCTGTTCCCGAGCTAATGCAGCTCGGCAGGGCTAGGCTGTCTCCAGCCGGATGCGTAGGAAGACTTAACACCATGAGTTGTCTGTATTGCGGTACTGCTGGTCATTATGTGTCTACCTGTCCCTTCAAGAGACCTAGCTCATTTTTAGGAATGACTACTCTGGTGGGTCCTAAGAATAATTTTGCTTCTCCCCCTACTCGCCCCCCTCTCCATGCCATCCTGCTGTGGGGCAACGAGTCCAAGTCTCTCATCGACTCGGGGGCCGATATGAGTCTTATGGATGTTACCCTGACGTCCGAGCTGGGCATCCCCACTGAACCCTTCTCCATTCCCATGGATGTTAGAGTGCTGGACGGGTGCTCTATAGGCCGGGTCACCCTCCATACCACCCCCATCAACCTTTCAATGTCGGGGAACAACAGCGAGACGATCCAATTCCTGCTAATTGAGTCTCCGAAGGTTCCCGTGATATTGAGATTCTCTTGGCTCCAGCGACACAATCCCTCTATTGACTGGTCTACTGGTGCCATCGTTGGCTGGAGCTCGTTCTGCCACACACATTGCCTGAAGTCAGTTCTCCCCTGCTCCAAGATCATTAGCCCCTGTGCTGTACGTCCTCTGTTGCCCCGTACCCTCCATATACTTCCTACTTTTCATGTGTCTAGATGTAAACCCATGTCTCACAACCCTTTGTCTCTGCATTTGGGTCTTACTTGTAATGTAATAAATACATTACGGAAAAAGAATGAACAGCACGTCAGAAATCAGCTCAATGTAATTGAAGAATCCATTGAATCTCACCACTTCTGGGAAGAATTTGAAAACTCTAAACAAACAACAACACAAAGAATTATCTATCCAAAATGGAGATGTATGGATAAAACACTTCTCCAATTTTGGGGGATCTATAACAAAGAACAAACAGCAAAAACATATACATGATCAAATACAAATCTTAGAATCAACTATTAAAGACTACCAGAACCCACTGGATTCTCCAATTACATTGAATGAACTACAGGACAAAATACAAACCCTCCAACCCTAAAAGGCCTGTGGTGTTGGTGGTATCCTCAATGAAATTATAAAATATACAGACCACAAATTCCAATTGGCAAAACTTAAACTCTGTAACATCATCCTTAGCTCTGGCATCTTCCCAAATATTTGAAACCAAGGGCTGATCACCCCAATCCACAAAGTGGAGACTAATTTGACCCCAATAACTACCGGGGGATATGCGGCAACAGCAATCTTTGGAAAATCCTCTGCATTATCATTAACAACAGACTGAGGAAATGTCTTACGACAGACCACGCACGTCTTCTGCACACCCTAATTGACAAACAAACAAACCAAAACAATGGTTTTCATGTTATCATGCTTTGTTGATTTCAAAAAAGCTTTTGACTCAATTTGGCACAAGGGTCTGCTATACAAATTGATGGAAAGTGGTGTTGGGGGTAAAACATACGGCATTATAAAATCCATGTACACAAACAACAAGTGTGCTGTTACTATTGGCAAAAGTCACACACATTTCTTTCCACAGGGCCGGGGGGCAGGGATTGGCGAGGGCACTAGAACAGTCTGCAGAACCCGGCCTCACCCTACTAGAATCTGAAGTCAAATATCTACTGTTTGCTGATGGTGCTTCTGTCCCCAACCAAGGGGGGCCTAGATCTTCTGCACAGATTCTGTCAGACCTGGGCCCTGACAGTAAATCTAGGTAAGACAAAAATAATGGTGTTCCAAAAAAGGTCCAGTTGCCTGGACCATGAATACAAATTCCATCTAGACACTGTTGCCCTAGAGCACACAAAAAACTATACATATCTCGGCCTAAACCTCAGCGCCACAGGTAACTTCCACAAAGCTTTGTACGTGCTGAGAAACAAGGCAAGAAAATCCTTCGATGCCTTCAAAAGGAACATAAAATTCAACATACCAATTAGGATCTGTCTAAAGATATTTGAATCAGTTATGGAACACATTGCCCTTTATGGTTGTGAGGTCTGAGGTCCGCTCACCAACCAATAATTCACAAAATGGGACAAACATCAAATTGAGACTTTGCATGCAAAATTCTGCAGAAATATCCTCCATGTACAACGTAAAACACAAAATAATGCATGCAGAGCAGAATTAGGCTGATGCCCACTAATTATCAAAATCCAGAAAAGAGCCGTTAAATTCTACAACCACCTAAAAGGAAGCGATTCCCAAACCTTCCATAACAAAGCCATCAACTACAGAGAGATGAACCTGGAGAAGAGTCCCCTAAGCAAGCTGGTCCTGGGGCTCTGTTCACAAACACAAACAGACCCCACAGAACTCCAGGAGAGCAACACAATTAGACCCAACAAAATCATGAGAATACAAAAAGATTATTACTTGACACATTGGAAAGAATTTACAAAAAAAACTGAGCAATTGAGAACGCTATTTGGTCCTAAACAGAGAGTACACAGTAGCAGAATACCTGACCACTATGACTGACCCAAAATGGAGGACATATTTGACTATGTACAGACTCAGTGAACATAGCCTTGCTATGGAGAAAGTTCCTCTGGCTAGTGTCTGTGTTCTTTTGCCATTCTTAATCTTTTATTTTTTTGGCCAGTCTGAGATATGCATTTTTTTTCGCAACTCTGCTGCCAATGGGATGGGTAAAGTGAAAGGCCAGCAACACTCGGTATTATTGCCTGGAAGGCCAGCATCCCGGAGTCGCCTCTTCACTGTTGACGTTGAGACTGGTGTTTTGCTGGCACTATTTAATGAAGATACCAGTTGAGGACTTGTGAGGTGTCTGTTTCTCAAACTAGACACTCTAATGTACTTGTCCTCTTGCTCAGTTGTGCACTGGGACCTCCCACTCCTCTTTCTATTCTGGTTAGGGCCAGTTTGTGCTGTTCTGTGACGGGAGTAGTTCACAGCGTTGTACGAGATCTTCAGTTTCTTGGCAATTTCTCGCATGGAACAGCCTTCATTTCTCGGAACAAGAATAGACTGACGAGTTTCAGAAGAAAGGTCTTTGTTTCTGGCCATTTTGAGCCTGTAATCAAACCCACAAATGCTAATGCTCCAAATACTAAACTAGTCTAAAGAAGGCAAGTGTTATTGCTTCTTTAATCAGTACAACAGTTTTCAGCTGTGCTAACATAATTGCTAAATAGTTTTCTAATGATCAATTAGCCTTTAAAATGATAAAATGGATTAACTAACACAACATGCCATTGGAACACAGGAGTGGTGGTTGCTGATAATGGGCCTCTGTACGCCTATGTAGATTCCATAAAAAATCTGCAGTTTCCAGCTACAATAGTCATTTACTACATTAACAATGTCTACACTGTATTTCTGATCAATTTGATGTTATTTGAATGGACAAAAAATGTGTTTTTCTTTCAAAAACTAGGAAATTTCTAAGTGACCCAAAACTTTTGAACGGTAGTGTATGTTTCCCATGCCAATAAAGCCCCTTAAATTGAAATTGAATAGAGAGAGAGAGAGAGAGAGAGAGAGAGAGAGAGAGAGAGAGAGAGAGAGAGAGAGAGAGAGAGAGAGAGAGAGAGAGAGAGAGAGAGAGAGAGAGAGAGAGAGAGAGAGAGAGAGAGAGAGAGAGAGAGAGAGAGAGAGAGAGAGAGAGAGAGTGAACCACCTGCGGCCCTGTTTATGTGAACTGGGTTGATCTGTGTGAAGGGCACACAACTCTCAATGAGCATTCAAGGGACACACAACTCCCCTATGAGCATTTCATAGGGCATACATCTCCTAATGAGCATTCATAGGGCATGTGACTCCTAATGAGCATTCACAGGGCATGCGACTCCTAATGAGCATTCATAGGGCACGCAACTCCTAATGAGCATTCATAGGGCACGCAACTCCTAATGAGCATTCATAGGGCACACAACTCCTAATGAGCATTCATAGGGCACACAACTCCTAATGAGCATTCATAGGGCACGCAACTCCTAATGAGCATGCATAGGGCATGCAACTCCTAATGAGCATTCATAGGGCATGCAACTCCTAATGAGCATTCATAGGGCATGTAACTCCTACTGAGCATTCATAGGGCACACAACTCCTAATGAGCATTCATAGTGCATGCAACTCCTAATGAGCATTCATAGGGCATGCAACTCCTAATGAGCATTCATAGGCCACGCAACTCCTAATGAGCATGCATAGGGCACACAACTCCTAATGAGCATTCATAGGGCACACAACTCCTAATGAGCATTCATAGGGCATGCAACTCCTAATGAGCATTCATAGGGCACACAACTCCTAATGAGCATTCATAGGGCACGCAACTCCTAATGAGCATTCATAGGGCACACAACTCCTAATGAGCATTCATAGGGCACGCAACTCCTAATGAGCATTCATAGGGCACGCAACTCCTAATGAGCATTCATAGGGCATGCAACTCCTAATGAGCATTCATAGGACATGCAACTCCTAATGAGCATTCATAGGGCATGTAACTCCTAATGAGCATTCATAGCTCTTCCTCATTTATCACAAACACTGTGAATCATCATCGTAATGTCCAGTGCTTCTTATCATTACTGTTTCGGTGCAATTATGAATGCAGCAGCAGTGAAATATCTATCCCCTTGGAATGTCTTTATCCCCTTTCAAGGAATATATTTTCTCTCGCCACAATAGTCCCCCTATGGGTGTTTTTGTAATGCCAGAGTTGTCCGTTTGGTTCCTGCAGTAGTATCAGGAGTTTCCCATGGTAAGGTCACCTAAAGAAAGTGTGGGCCACATATTCTACAGGATGTGTGTTTACTGCTTAGGTGCAAACTGTATTAGAGCCTCGTGTTTGTAACTAGTTTGCTTTGTCTTTTACAACAGTACTATTATATTATACTGTTATCTCTCTGTAGCTTTTATCTAGTCCTAAGGTAAATGTGAAGGTGTCATCCACAGTGGAGCTATGCAGCACTATACAGCTCTAATGTCATTTCCCAAAGTAATGCCAGCAGACTGAAGTGTTTGGCAAAGAAAAGCCCCTGGCCAAGGTGGAACACAACTCAACATAACACCCTTCACTCATCTACTATTGCTGTGTGTTTCAGAGACAAGCTATTTTTGACTCTGACTCATTTCAATAAAAGGCCCTTTTCGATAATAACCGTCTAGACAGGGAAATAACCTTTTATGACAGTTAAATACAAACCTCCTTTTCAATTGAATTATTTTCAGAAACCTCTCTCTTGTCTTTCTCTGATTCACACTGTGTGTGTGTGTGTGTGTGTGTGTGTGTGTGTGTGTGTGTGTGTGTGTGTGTGTGTGTGTGTGTGTGTGTGTGTGTGTGTGTGTGTGTGTGTGTGTGTGTGTGTGTGTGTGTGTGCGTGGTGCTACCACTGCCTATCTCATTTGGTGTGTCTTATGTTGGTATCTTGTGGTTGTATCTGAAGTGAGTGACATTGGGCTGCGAAAACTTCTCCTATCCTCTCTGTGTGTTTTACTGAGGTGATCTGGATGGAGAGAGTTTGCATTGCAGGCACATCACCTCTTGCAGCTGTGAGAGTTCTCTCTCTCGTGCAGTGCAGTGCATGCTGGGAGTTTTTTGGAGTTTGAGTGTTTGGTGTGGAGGGCTCTGTCCTAACTTATTTTCTGGATTCTGTCTTGGTCTTTTCTTTCAATTTGTATTTTCTATGGTGGAGGTTTAATGCACTATTTGTTTTAGCGGTATCCACAGGTTTTTTCAAAGTTAGGATGGAAGAGGACAGTTAGTTTCCTGGGGTTTGGAAGGTGTGTGTACGCGATGGCTTCACAGCCTAGCGCAGAGGAGACGCTGTCGATACGGCATGGATTCAGGTGTGTTCCTGAGAATGGAGTTAAGGTGGAGGAGGTTCTGCTCGCGGTCGGTGAACAGGTAGGAGCGGAATTTATACATTCTGCTTCCAGAATGAACAAAGCTGTGGTTGTGTTCATGAAAAGACATTTGGTTGGTAGGCTAATTGCTAGTGGAATATTTGTAAGGGGTGTGTTGATGCCAATTTCCCCTCTTTCTACCCCTTTGACAAGGGTGGTAGTTGCACATTTGCCTCTGTTTATTACGGATGATCAAATCAGGAAAGAGCTGAGTGGTTTTGGTAAGTTTGCTAGCGGGTTCCGTGACGGCAGGTTTTCAGGCAGATGCCGTTAAGAACGTTGTTTCGTTACAGAGGCAAGTGTTCATGTTTCTGAATAACAATGAGCAACAGCTAAATGTGCATTTTAAAGTGAGGCATGGGGAGGGTCTCTACGCAGGGTTTGCCAGCACAGATAGTCTACGGTGTTTTGAGTGTAGGGATTTGGAGCATAAGAGTGTTGTGTGCCCACATAAAGGCCGTAGACAAGGTGAGGGTACAAGCGCCAGTGGGGGAAATTGAGGACAACGTGCAGGGGGCAATGAGACGCAGAGGCTGGGCCTAGTCATGCTATGGATGGTGGTGTAGTGGAGGCTGGGTCTAGTCATGCTATGGATGGTGGTGTAGTGGAGGCTGGGTCTAGTCAGGCTATGGATGGTGGTGTAGATGAGGCTGGGTCTAGTCAGGTTATCCTAGTGGAGTATAGTAGGGAAGTGTAAGAGACTAGGGGGGAGGAGGAGAGTGTCAAGCGGAAAAGGAAAATGGGGGAGAAGAAAGGAGGTGGGAAGGGAGTGGCTGGTGTGGTCAATGGCACCAAGGAACCTTCGCCTGGTGCTGGGGGGGCGGCCCTGACCAGAGAGGAAGGGCAGGTGGTCAGGATGGGAGATGGAGATGAGGAGGAAAGTGAGTCTGAGGAAGAGGATGATGAGGCCTTTTTTTCAGACTCCTCTTCAATGGGTCCGGAGCTGACAGTCAGTCAAGCAGAGGGGTCAAAGTACACATTGAGGGAACTAACAAGGTTCCTGAATGAGACCAAGGGGGAAAAAGTTAATCTTGAGGATTTTTTTTCTGATCGGAGAAAGTTTGTAAGATCAGTACAACACGCTATGAAAAATGAGGGGTATGGTGTCCTCTCACCCAGGAAACGGTTTAGGTTGAGGAAGTGGGTTACAACAGTGCGTAAGGGTCTACCTTCAGACACTGTTTAGATGTATAGTTTCTTTCTGGCACTGCGGCTTTTTGAGCTTTGCTATTGGTCTCTTTCTTTGCTGGCTTTTCTCCCACTTCTTATGGAGACTCTTCAGGTAGGATCGCTCAATATAAATGGCGCCAGAGATGCGGGAAAGAGGAGTGTGTTGGGTTAATATGTAAAACAAAAAAATTACAGGTGTTTCTGCAGGAGATGCATAATGATGTGGTCGGTTGGGGGCTTTGGTGGTAAGGGGCAAGTGTGTTGAGCCAATCGACAAATTTTAGTGCAGGGATGGCAGTCCTTTTTGTACCAGGTCTGTCTGTATAAATGTGCCCCTCAAAGGAGGATAGAGGGGTAGGCTGCTTTATGTAAAAGCAGAAATTAACAACATGGGTTTTGTCTTTATAAATGTGTATGCGCCTAACACAGGGAGTGAAAGAGGGGTTCTATTTGTGAGTCTTAGACAGGAACTCTCACAGGTAGTGCCTGAGGAGACGCTGGTGGTCGGCGGGGACTGGAACTGTACAATGGATTTTACGAAAGACAGGGATGGGGAAGCACCTCATTCAGTGGGAGTGTTAAGGGACATCATCATTATTCTGTTTGACCTAGTGGATGTTTGGAGAACTAAACATCCCAACACAAGACAGTATACAAGGGTGAAGGTTTTTGGGGCTAGAGGGGCTAGAGTGCAGCCCGACTTCATGTCCAGGAATCGGAGATATAGGCTGTTGGGCGCTACCATTCTCTCTGTGGGGTTTTCGGATTACCACATAACCATGGCTCGGCTGTCGATTTCCTTAGCAGGCATCCTATTGGAAGTTTAATGTAAAGCTCTTACAAGATGCCACTTTTTGCTCAGGTTTCCAGACTTTTTGGGAAAGGTGGGGTGGCGAAGAGAGGAGTATGAGTCTCTGAGTCAATGGTGGGATGTGGGGAAAGTCCAAATTCAGCTTTTCTATCAACAGTATACAGCTCTCTCATCCTCAGAGGCTAGGAGAGTATTGGGGGAACTTGAGCGTTGTGTTAGTGAGATGGAGGTAGAGATGGTGGGGCAAGGCAATGTAGGCCTCCAGACTAATTTAGCTGAATTACGTAGGGACCTGGGTAGTTTTTTCAAGGTTAAAGCAAAGGGAGCACTTGTAAGAGCCAGGTTCTCCATGCTCAAGGAGATGGATGCTCCCAGCTCCTTCTTTGGTTTGGAAAGACAGAGCGGTGAAGCCAAGGGTATGAATTGTCTACGGCTGTCTGATGGGTGGGTGACCTCTGTGGTGGGGGAGATCCGGGAGCGAACTGTGGAGTTTTATACTGAGTTGTATAGGGCAGAAATGTGTGATCCTGTGTGTGCTCAAGTCTTGTTCGCAGAACTCCCTAAGCTCTCTCTGGCACAGAGGGATGAAATGAACATTCCTCTGTTGTCCCATGAACTGGGAGAGGCCGTAACCCAGATGTCCCTCGGTCGTGCACCGGGGGTCGATGGACTCCCAGTGGAGTTTTATGAAAAAGTCTGGGGAATAATTGGACTGGACTTCTTTTTCGTTTTGCGTGAATGCGTCGGGGTAGGAGAGTTGCCGATGAGCTGCCGTCGGGCGCCTCTGACTCTCCTGCCTAAAAAAGGGGACTTGTGTTAACTTAAGAACTGGAGGCCTGTGGCATTGCTCTGTGTGGACCTCAAGATATTTGCCAAGGTCCTCTCTAACAGACTGAAGTCCCATCTGTACTCGATAGTACATAAGGACCAAACATATTGTGTACCGGGACGCTCAATCATGGACAAGTTGTTCCTAATCAGGGACATGTTGGACTTGTCGAGAGGTTCTAATATGAACTTTGGACTGATCTCTTTAGATCAAGAGAAGGGTTTTGATCGAGTGGACTATGAGTATCTGTTTAATGTGATGTCTGTTTTTGGGGAAAGGATTTTGACCTTTGTGAAGATGTTGTATGCTGGGGCGTAATGCATGGTCAAGGTGGGAGGGGTGCTCAATAGGCCCGTCTGGGTGAGACGGTGGGGTTGTGAAGGGCATAACATTTTCGGGTGTACCTGGGCTCGGAGAGTTGGCTCAGGAAGAACTGGGAGGGGATGCCATAGGCAGTGGTGTCAAGACTGGCCAGGTGGAGGTGGCTCCTGTCCCAAGTGTCATATAGAGGGAGGGTGCTGATAATCAACAACCTGAAGGCATCTTCCTTGTGGCATAAACTGTCTGTCCTCAACCTCCACGCCGGTCTGCTCGCAGACCTGCAACGCAAGCTGGTGGACTTCTTCTGGTCGGGCCATCTCTGGCTGAGGGCGGCAGTGTTGTACATGACCGCCCACGAAGGAGGACAGGGCCTGGTGGAACTGGAGAGCAGGGTGGCTGCTTTCCGACTAAAGACTGCTGTACCATACTGATGTTGGCTGGAGGGAGCCAGCATGTGCGCTGCTGAGGAGAGCTGGCGGATTAGGGTTGGACCGGCAGCTGTTCCTCATGAAGCTGGAGAGGCTTAGTACAGCAGGTCTCTCAGATTTTTACTCTGCAGTGCTGAGGGCCTGGCAGCTACTAAGGTCCCCATGAGAAGGGGGTGTGGAGTGTGGGTGTGGGAGGAGCCTATCTTCCACAACCCAGTCATCCCTTTAAGATCATTTCAGTCGGACACCCTGCAGAGGCAACTGATGGCAGCGGGTTTACAAAGGCTGGGTGACCTGCGACTTCTGGGAGAGGATGGGTGGAAAACCCTGAAAGTCCTGGCACATCAAACAGGAATAACGTCCTTTAAGCTGCTGGAGAGATTCCTGGAGGAGGTCCAGGAGGCCTGCCTGAGCCGGTAAGGGGGGGGGGTGTTTGAGCGGCCAAAGGGGATGGGCCACCAATATTTCCGCCACTGCAGGTGACGACAGAGACTGGAGACTGGCAAGGAGGTCTGGAGGACTTGTCGATTTCAACACTCCGAGCCTGGGGGAGTTTGAGGGGGTGGGAGGTAAAGCCCTCTACAACCTCTGCGTTAAGGTTAGGAACATTAGAAGCCTAACAGGAGTGAAGGCACATCAGTGGCAGGGGGTATGTGGGGCGGAGAGTATGGTGGGTTTTAGATGGAGGGCGCTCTACAAACCCCCAGTACCAAAGAGGTCAGGGGACCTCCAGTGGAGGGTTCTACATGGAGCCCTGACCACTAACAGCTGGTTGGCACGGGTTGAACCGGGAGTCGTGCAGGGGTGTCCTTTCTGTGTAATGAAAGAAACTGTGATTCATGTGTTTTCTGTGTGCACCAGGTTAACGCCATTAATGTCTCTGTTGGAATGTCTGTGTGAGAGGTTGGGGGTGGGTTTTACTGTTGGAATGTCTGTGTGAGAGGTTGGGGGTGGTTTTTACTGTTGGAATGTCTGTGTGAGAGGTTGGGGGTGGTTTTTACTGTTGGAATGTCTGTGTGAGAGGTTGGGGGTGGTTTTTACTGTTGGAATGTCTGTGTGAGAGGTTGGGGGTGGTTTATACTGTTGGAATGTCTGTGTGAGAGGTTGGGGGTGGTTTATACTGTTGGGATGTTTATTATGGGGTACAGGTATTCAAATAAGGAGAAGGCTAATGTGGTATTCTGTTTGCTCAGGCAAAGTTAGCTATTTGGCTAACAAGGAGGAACAGAGTCAAAGGTGGGGGGGATAACAGACCCTTTACTATTGTTTAATGGGATGGTCTCTGCGTGCCTTAGGGTGGAATTTGACTTCTATAAAATGATAAAAAGTGTGGAGATGTTTCAGGAGATATGGTGTGTTGGGGGGCTGTCTGTGTAGCTGGGGAAGATGTTTTGTATATACGGTTGTAGAAGTGGTGAGGTTTTGATTATTGTGATATGTGGTGTTGTTTTGTATCGTGTGGTAGAGGGAAATGTCAGTATGGTGCATGTATGCAGTACAGGATATATTTTGGTGTTTTATTTTAGTGGGGGTGGGGAGGTTTTAATGAAATGAGAATGTTTCATTAAAGAAAGACAAAAATCCCCCCCCCCCCCCCCACCCCCCCCTCTGGCTGTGTGTGGTACGGAATGTAAACTGGCCCTCACTCAAGGGAGGCCCAATCAGAGTGTATTACCCAGTGGAACTTAAATCACTATCCACCATGCAGCACACCTTCTCTGTATTTACCTTTACCTCTGCTGCTGCCTCCGCAAGCCAATTACCCCACAAATCAATCAGAGAGCTGGGTAACCAGCCTGCCTGCTTGCTGGCTAGAGCTTCCAGGCCTCCCAGCCCTGTGGTTAGCTGGCAGCCTTTCCCCTATTCAAGTTTTTATATTGTTGCGTGCACAAGTACAGTGAAATAAAGGCCTTTCTTTCTTGCTCTTTCCTAACAATGCAGTAATCAGTATCAGTAGTGCTATTAAAAAGATAAACAAAAAAGTAAAGTAGAACAGAAACACAAGAAATGTAAATAAGTAGAACACAAGAAAGTAAGTAAGCTATATACAGGGTCAGTTTCAGGGTCAGTGCCAATACCATTTTACAATGTGCAGGGATACAGGAGTGGTAGGGTTAAATACTGTATGTATAGGGGTAAGGTGACAACCTGGTCTCAGAGCATTTCGTATTATTCTGTATGTATATCCAGAACACTTCATTTAGCATGATATATTACATTTGATATGGTTACATAGGACAGATCGTTACTTAAGGTAAAAACGAAAGAAGGGTGGTTTGTCGGGCTTATAACACAAACGTCTAACAACCCAAAGATTTTCAATCTCATCACGGAAAACATTAGCATTTTAGCTATTTAGGAACTTTGCAACTACTTAACCTTTTTAGCTAACCCTTACCCTTTAACCTAACTCCTGAACGTAATCCTAACCCTTTAACCTAACTCCTAAACTTAACCCTAACCTCAACCCCTAACCCCTAACCAACATTAGTGAGATAGCTAACATTAGCAACCTAGCTAGAATTTGTAAGATATCATACGTTTTGCCAAATCGTAGCATATTGTACATTTAGCAGATTCGTAACATATTGTACACTTTTCATATTAATGAACTGTCATGACTGTCCTGCTCGGCTCAGGTTACCAATGACCACAATCCTGCAGAGAGATCTCACCCCCAACAGAGGAGAAGGGATCTCAAGGGATAGGACGATGGCGAGGGTTTTATGACACCAAACGCCCATTGTAAATCTAAGGCAGGAGACCAAATTCCTTTGTCCTCTCACTATGGAGAACATTAACATGCAATAAATGGACTTTGGGACAAGGGGTTTCGTCAGCCACAATGGTGGGAATGACGATAGATGGAATATGAAAATGTATGTCATTTTTGTTATGTTATTAGAAGTTAAAGGACGACGTTATAACGAAAACATTGTAACATTTTCCTAATATGTGCTTGATGTTTATACATTGTATGTTGTGTGGAAAATGTCAAAATCAAAGAGAATGTTTTGGTGAAGATGAAATGTGAAGTTAGTTGTCTAAAATTGGATTTGAGTCAAATCTAGACCTTGCCTCTGAACTTGGTACACCCAAGAATTGCCCTAAAGGCGGAAGATGCCCACTTCCGACACGAGGGTATAAGACATGTGAGTTAAGAATTAACATGCCAGTTTAAGTGACCCGAGCTGCAGCAAGGTGTGAGTAGTCAACGAACCCAAAACGCAACACGAGGTTGAAGACAAAGGAATCCATTTCTACCCATGCTACGGACGAGTAGCTGTGTTTAAGCGGGTGAATTCAAGCCGGACCACCCGGTCTCCACTCCCCATCCAATCGTGTATCTACACTAGTTTCATTCCTACGCTGTGAGCCCTGAGCTACAGGGATGGCTGTCCTCAGAAGACCCCTTTCAGAACGAGGGCGAGGAATCAGACCACTTAGCCAAAAGGACACTGACATCGTGATGACAACCAGAGAGTTGCACCAGAGAAGTGCGTCATTGAGAAGCCTAAACGGTCCATGCGGAGACTCCCATCGGAGACCTTCAACACGTAATTACATCATTAAATTATGACCCATAACAGCGGCAGTTCGGGGCAAGGCTAGGGTTAAAATAAGCATAGCTGACAAATGCACCCAAATGTATATTTCTCTCTTGTACTTTCTCTCTCTTTTAAATCCCCATTTTGGGTAATAGAGTGTGTTGGCCCGTTGTACTAAGTTCTAACCAATAGCCTAGACTGTGTTTTTGTGTATGTGTTTCTTTTATTATAATTTTAGCTTTCTAGTAAATAAATAATCAACCAAAATTGGTGTGGTACGAACTCATTGGTGGGACTCGGGTTTGTGCAGATTCACGGATTATGCGACGTTCAGAATGAGAATGTAGAAGAAATTGATTAATTAGCGGCTGTTGTAAAAACGATATTCTGATATTCTTTGAATTAATTTGGGAAATAGAAACTCAATAAAACTCATTTTCCCATGGTGCTTCAGGTTGAGTTAATAATTGCTCATTTACTCACGCAATTATAAACCGTTAATCATTCGATGAGCAGCAGTCGTCACATTAACTAATACAACGTCACGACAGAATGTGTAACATGTTTCGCAAATTTGTAATGTATTGTACGTTTTTTCAAATCCGTAACATATAATAAAAATTGTAAATCATAGCATATCATACTAAATGGGTGGTGGAAATTCACAAATGAATACATATCATATGTAACATACCATACTAAAAGAAGTATCTCGGATTTACATACAGATTAATACCAAATGCTCTGAGACCAGATTGGGTATAAGACTTTGTGGCTGTGGTAACTAGTAACAACCAGGCACAACTCTGATATATTGTTTTTTTTTCCAAAGTTGCCGTGATGTCACATGTCCTACTTATATCAGTACTCTCGTAACCTAATTATTTTCATTTATTTTTTATTTCAACTTTATTTAACCAGGTAGACCAGTTGAGAACAAATTCTCATTTACAACTGCGACCTGGCCAAAATACAGCAAAGCAGTGGGACAACAAACAAATGGAGTAAGGAGGTAAGGCAATAAATAGGCCATAGTAGCGAAGTAATTACAATTTAGCAAATTAGCACTGGAGTGATAGATGTGCAGTTGATGATGTGCAAGTAGAAATACTGGTGTGCAAAAGAGCAAAAAAAGTTAATAAAAACAATGTGTGGATGAGGTAGGTAGTTGGATGGGCTATTTACACATGGGCTGTGTACAGCTGCAGCGATCGGTAAGCTGTTCAGATAGCTGATGCTTAAAGTTAGTGAGGGAGATATAAGTCTCCAACTTCAGCGAGTTTTGCAATTCGCTCGTCATTGACAGCAGGGAACTGAAAGGAAAGGCGCCCAAATGGGGTGTTGGCTTTGGGGATGACCAGTGAGATATACCTGCTGGAGCACGTGCTACGGGTGGGTGTTGTTATGGTGACCAGTGAGCTGAGATAAGGTGGGGCTTTACCTAGCAAAGACTTATAGATGTCCTGGAGCCAGTGGGTCTGGCGACAAATATGTAACGAGGGCCAGCCGACGAGAGCATACAGATCGCAGTGGTGGGTGGTATATGGGGCTTTGGTGACAAAACGGATGGCACTGTGATAGACTGCATCCAGTTTGCTGAGTAGAGTTTTTGGAGGCTATTTTGTAAATGACATCGCCGAAGTCGAGGATCGGTAGGATAGTCAGTTTTACGAGGATATGTTTGGCAGCGTGAGTGAACGAGGCTTTGATGCGAAATAGGAAGACGATTTTGGATTGGAGATGCTTAATATCAATCCAAAACTTCTATTTGATCAGATAGGCCATATGTAGCAAATAAGCCATTACATTTTTCGATAACCATACAAAAACTCCTCGCTTGGGGAGCGGGAAAAGAATCTATAATAATATAACGCCACCTGCTGGAGAAGACAGATTTTGGGCCCAGTTATCCCTCTCGCTTCACCTCTTCCACTCTGGTTGAGTGTGTAGAGTTTGCAAAGAGTCAGTGCAAAAATCCAAATAAAATAGAAGGGCCAATGCAGATACTCCGTGTAGCCATTTTGTTAGCTATTTAGTGGTGTAATGGCTTGGGGACAGAAGCTGTTTAGGAGACTGTTGGTGTCAGGCTTCTTTCTCCGGTTTCGCTAGCCATGCGGAAGCAGAGAGAACAGTCTATGGCTTGGGTGGCTCTTGTCTTTAACAATTGTCCTGTCCTTCCTTTCACACTGCCTGATATAGAGGTCCTGTATGGCAAGGAGCTCGGCCCCAGGGATTTACTGGGCTGTCCGCACCACCCTCTGTAGCACCATGCGATCGAGGGCGGTCTAGTTGCCATACCAAGCAGTGATGCAGCCAGTCAAGATGCTCTCAATGGTGCAGCTGTAGAACTTTTAGAAGGATTTGAGGGCCCATACCAACTTATTTCAACCTCCTGAGGGGGAAGAGGTGCTGTCGTCCCTTCTTCAAGGCTGTTTGCGTGTGTGTGGATCCTTTTAAGTCCTTAGCTCTCAATTCACCCAACTGCAGCACCGCCCTGTTGTCTTACTGATGTTGAGGGAAAGGTTGTTGTCACTGACCTCCTCCCAGTAGGCTGTCTCATCATCACCGGTGATCAGGCCTACCACTGTCGTGTCGTCAGCAAACTTGAGGATGGTGTTGGAGTCGTTCCTGGCCACGCAGTCGTGGGTGAACAGGGAGTGCAGGAGGAGACTAAGCACATACCCCTGTGGGGCCCCCGTGTTGAGGGTCAGCATGGCAAAAGTGATGTTGACTACCCTCACCACCTGGGATCGGCCCATCAGGAAGTCCAGGATCCAGTTGCAGAGGAAGTTTTTCAGTCCCAGGGTCCCAAGCTTGGTGACGAGCTTGGAGGGGCTTATGGTGTTGAACTCTGAGCTGTAGTCAATAAACGGCATTCTCACATACTGTAGGCATTCCTCTTGTCTAGGTGGGTGAGGGCAGTGTGGAGTGCAATTGAGATTGAATCGTCTACGGATCTGTTGGGGCGGTATGCTAATTGGAGTGGGTCTAGAGTGTCTAGGATGATGGAGTTAATGTGACCCATAACCAGCCTCTCAAATCACTTCATGATTACAGATGTGAGTGCTACAGGGTGGTAGTCATTGTGGTAGGTAGGAATGATGGTGGTCAGCTTGAGACATGGAGATTACAGACTGGGACCAGGAGAGGTTGAAAATTACCATGAATATGCCTACCAGCTGTTCTGTGCAAGCTCTGAGAACGTACCCTGGAATACCATCCAGCCCTGTGGCCTTGCAAGTGTTGACCTGATCAAAAACCTTACTCACGTCGGCCTCAGAGAGCGAGATAACCCAGTCCCCTTGGTCAGCGGGGGCCCTCATGCACGGCTCTGTGTTGCTTTTGT
This sequence comes from Salvelinus alpinus, assembly GCF_045679555.1. Taxonomy (NCBI): domain Eukaryota; kingdom Metazoa; phylum Chordata; class Actinopteri; order Salmoniformes; family Salmonidae; genus Salvelinus; species Salvelinus alpinus. The sequence goes on from NC_092095.1 coordinate 13,307,121, forward strand.
CAATCCGTGCATAAAATGCATTGAGTTTGTCTGGTAGAGAGGCATCGTTGGGTAGATCATGGCTGGGTCTTCCTTTGTAATCTGTAATGGACTGTAGCCCCTGCCACATGCAGCGGGCATTGGAGCCTGTCTAATAGGATTCCACCCTGTTCCTATATTGTCCTTTTGCTCATTTGATGACTCTGTGGAAGTTGTAGCGGGACATATTGTACTTGTTTGTGTCCTTAGCCATAGCTTAGGGGTTGGCTGTGATAGCCCCTTATCCTTTAGTTTCCGCCAACCTCAGTGTTAATCCAGGGCTTTTGATTGGGGAAGCAGCGAACCTTCACTGTGGGGACAACGTCGGCAATGCATTTCCTAATGAAGCGGGTGATGGACGTAGTTAGCTATCCGATGCTATCGGTGGCCCAGAACATATTCCAGTAATCGGTAGCAAAGCAGTATTGTAACACAGCCTCCAATTTGGAGGACAATTTCTCAATGGAGAGTGTCACAGGTACTTCCTGTTTGAGCTTCTTCTGGTAGACAGGAGTATAGAGTCATGATCTGATTTACAGACGGGGGGAGCAGTGAGGGCCTTGTATGCTTGCTTGTGGGTAGAGTAACAGTGGTCTAGGACTGTATCACCCCTTGTGGCAAAGGAGACGTGTTGATGGAAGTTGGTCATTACGTTTCTTAATGATGCAGAATTAAAATCACCAGCAACAAGGAAAGCAGCCTCCAGGCGCATGGTTCCCTGCTTGTTTATAGCCTCGTACAGTTCCATATGTGCCAGCTTGATATTTTTCTTGTCCTGAGGTGGAATATATACAGCAGTCACGATAACCGCTGAAAACTCTCTCGGGAGGTAGAATAGTCGGCATTTGCCCATCAGCTCAAAACAGGTGAACAATGGGTCAAGTCAGCACACCATTTGCTTTTGAGGCAGAGGCATACCCCTCCCCCTCTCCATTTCCTGTCTGCTCTGAGAATCCATCGAGTTGGATAGCCATGGGGGGTATCTTGTCCGAAAGCCATGCTTCAGAAAAGCGGAGAATATTGCAGTTACGAGACTCCCGTTGATAGCGAATATGTGATTGGAGGTCATCCATCTTATTATCAATAGACTGTACATCGGCCAATAGAATGAAGGGAAGAGGTGGCCGTTTTTACCTTGGACTTAATCTCGCCAGGGCTACGCCTCTACTGCCTCTCGTTCACCTGTGTTTTACCTTGGACTTAATCTCGCCAGGGCTACGCCTCTACTGCCTCTCGTTCACCTGTGTTTTATTGTTCTTTCTTTCTCTCCTTTCCTTCCCTCCTCACAACAGCTAATGTAGCCTTTGGTGCTTCATTTCATTATGCTGTCTCTGTGGTGGATGGCAGCCTGTCTCTGTGGTGGATGCTGCTCCATCATGATGTTAGCCTGGCCCCCTCCATTAGCCTGTCTCTGTGGTGGATGCTGCTCCATCATGATGTTAGCCTGGCCCCCTCCATTAGCCTGTCTCTGTGGTGGATGCTGCTCCATCATGATGTTAGCCTGGCCCCCTCCATTAGCCTGTCTCTGTGGTGGATGCTGCTCCATCATGATGTTAGCCTGGCCCCCTCCATTAGCCTGTCTTTGTGGTGGATGCTGCTCCATCATGCTGTTAGCCTGGCTCCCTCCATTAGCCTGTCTCTGTGGTGGATGCTGCTCCATTATGATGTTAGCCTGGCCCCCTCCATTAGCCTGTCTCTGTGGTGGATGCTGCTCCATCATGATGTTAGCCTGGCCCCCTCCATTAGCCTGTCTCTGTGGTGGATGCTGCTCCATCATGATGTTAGCCTGGCCCCCTCCATTAGCCTGTCTCTGTGGTGGATGCTGCTCCATCATGATGTTAGCCTGGCCCCCTCCATTAGCCTGTCTCTGTGGTGGATGCTGCTCCATCATGATGTTAGCCTGGCCCCCTCCATTAGCCTGTCTCTGTGGTGGATGCTGCTCCATCATGATGTTAGCCTGGCCCCCTCCATTAGCCTGTCTCTGTGGTGGATGCTGCTCCATCATGATGTTAGCCTGGCCCCCTCCATTAGCCTGTCTCTGTGGTGGATGCTGCTCCATCATGATGTTAGCCTGGCCCCCTCCATTAGCCTGTCTCTGTGGTGGATGCTGCTCCATCATGCTGTTAGCCTGGCCCCCTCCATTAGCCTGTCTCTGTGGTGGATGGCAGCCTGTCTCTGTGGTGGATGCTGCTCCATCATGATGTTAGCCTGGCCCCCTCCATTAGCCTGTCTCTGTGGTGGATGCTGCTCCATCATGCTGTTAGCCTGGCCCCCTCCATTAGCCTGTCTCTGTGGTGGATGCTGCTCCATCATGATGTTAGCCTGGCCCCCTCCATTAGCCTGTCTCTGTGGTGGATGCTGCTCCATCATGATGTTAGCCTGGCCCCCTCCATTAGCCTGTCTCTGTGGTGGATGCTGCTCCATCATGATGTTAGCCTGGCCCCCTCCATTAGCCTGTCTCTGTGGTGGATGCTGCTCCATCATGATGTTAGCCTGGCCCCCTCCATTAGCCTGTCTCTGTGGTGGATGGCAGCCTGTCTCTGTGGTGGATGGCAGCCTGTCTCTGTGGTGGATGCTGCTCCATCATGCTGTTAGCCTGGGCCCCTCCATTAGCTAGTGTGTTACGCTGCAATGACATTTACATGTGTGTTTTATCACAACACATGTTATATTAAGGCCCCTAGCAGATAGAAATATGCCAGCTGGCATTTTCCTGTTATTCTGTTATTCTATTCTTCTGTTTTTATTGTTGTGACGAGGGCCCACGAGTGGACCGTATGCAACGGTGGGAGATTTTTACAAGTTGATTTACCAGGTGACATACTGTCTTTTAGGGGTTTACCAGAGTTGGAATGCCGGCTCCATGATATGGTGGGGCCATAAAATCCCCCCCTTTCTTTACGACCCTTAGGAGATCAGGATATAAGAGAGACACCTTCAAATCAGCAGACCGCATTGTGATCTGCCTGGGTTACTAGACAAAGGGGGGGGTATCAGTGCCAAAGAAAGAGTCTGGGACTTTTTCTTCCCTTCTCCGTAAAATAGAGAAAAGGTTGCCAATAGCGGAAGAACATATTAAACATATTATCAATGTATTAAACTGAAAAAGACATGTTGATGTGACTTGAATATCTTTCTTCTGATTTTCCTATCATTAAAATAGGGCATAATGTGGATTTTGCTGTAACACACAAAGTGTGTAAAAGAACCATGGTCATGTTTGTACTCTACAGGCTACGTTTTCATCATGGGGAATTGGAAACTGTCTTCTGGACAAGAAAAACATGCTTTAAACACTTATGAGTAAGCGTCAGGTTTATCTCATCTGAAGATTGATATGCTGAATCCTTAGAATCAATGGGGCGGTCCCATGACACTGCCTGGGCATTAGAGCCCGCCTTCTGTGAGTCTCCCTATACATTAGAGGACTGACTAAACCAAAATAATCTCAAGTTCCGCGAGGCCATGCCGTCGGACAAATGATCCCATCTCCTTGGAAACCAAAACACAGATCGAGGAACCCTTATCGTACTCAGAGAGAAGAATCACCCGAGAGGACCCTGCTGAGCGCATTCAAGACCGACGGACTGAGTTCGCAATACATCCCAGGGGGAGTCAAAGAAAGAGCAATATCAACTCTAACAGCCTTTACATTCCTGGACTGATAACTACGAACCAAGAGAGGAACACGTGGGAATCACTCCTCTGGCTGTGAGATATTTCCGGCCCGCTGGCCTCTGCTCCACTTACAAGAGTGAGACCACCATCTTCCGACCACTCATCCCTGATGGAATCCCACTGAGAGGCAACATCTACACACAAGTCATTTCCCTGTTACATTGTTCCTGTTCTAAGAAAGTGTCCCTGTGTGTGTAACGTGGGTGGAAGTTTTTGAGTAGTTGTAAGACGGCAGGTCTAATCACCCATGATCAGTACTGTCTCTGCATTGTCCACATTCAGATGTGAACTAAACCCCACTGCCGATTCCTGGCTGATGAATCTTGATGATTTTACGGTTGTGAAAGCATGTGTTGGAGGAGCCTGTCATATTTCCCTCTCAATTATATGCACTGTTGTGTTTTCTGAGTTGGGTATGGAAGTTAATTTATGATTCTCACCTCAATAACTGTGCTGTATCCCATATACCCTGCCTCTATAGTGTATCTGCTAACTACCTAATTGTCCAACTTATTTAGTCTACAACCTTAAATTAATTATTTGTGGCATTCAGTTAATTTACAAGTGATTGGTTTCTGAGATTGACTTCCATTCAGAATGAGAATATAGTAAATGTATTGTTGATAAGGACTATTGTTTATGCATCCCGAGTGGCGCAGCAGTCTAAGGCACTGCATCTCAGTGTAGCGGCATCACTACAGCCTAGGGTTCAATTCCAGGCTGTGTCATTACCATCTGTGACCGGGAGTCCCATAGGGCGGTGCACAGTTGTCCGGGTTAGGGGAGGGTTTGGCAGGGGGGGGGGGTCATTGTGCTCTAGCGACTCCTTGTGGCAGGCCAGGTGCCAGCAAGCTGACTGCAATCGTCAGTTGAACAGTGTTTCCTCCAATACATTGCTGCAGCTGGCTTCCGGGTTAAGCGAGCGGGTGTTAAGAAGCGCAGTTCGGCCGGTAATGTTTCGGAGGACGCATGACTCGACCTTCGCTTCTCCCGAGCCCTTTGGAGAGCGATGAGACAAGATCGTAATCACGAAATTGGGGAGAAAAAAAGAGTGTAAAAAATAATGACTATTGTTGATATAGGATTAATGGTATAACGGTTAATGATAAATACAGATATAGTTAATTCAAGGGGTCTCTCCATATCAAAACCCTTAATGGTGCCACTAATAGATGAATTTCAATATGATAACCAAATTAATTAAATACATTAGATCAATTAATTATTCCAGTAATTAATGAGTAAAGGATCTTGAATATCCATATCCAATGTCACATTCTATTATTTTATTCTGTTATTGTGTTGTTCTTTTATTCTGTTATTCTGTCGTTCTGGTCTTTTATTCTGTTATTCTGTCGTTCTATTGTTCTGTTATTCTATTCTGTTCTGTTATTATATTCTGTTCTTTTGTTCTGTTATTATATTATTTAGTTATTCTGTTGATCCGTTATTATAGTATTTTGTTATTCTGTTGTTCTTTTATTCTATTTAAGAGTGACTCTTCTTCCTGATTGGCTTGTAGACTATTCTTAAATTTTTCGAACCAGAGGATCATAGAACAGGTTCCTTTCCTTTGTTTTCACCAGTGTGATATTTCCTTAGAGGGTTGAGATATTAACTTAGCTCAGAGGAATGTAATGAATGGAGTGGAAATTGTGTGAAAGTTTAGCTTTCACAGTGTACTGAAAGTGCAAGGTTGCATTGGACTTGATCATCGCTATACATCAACTCTTAACTGGATCTCAATTAAGTTAAACCTGCATTGCGTTATGTACAGTTGAAGTCAGAAGTTTATATACACCTCAGCCAAATACAATTAAACTCAGTTTTTAACAATTCCTGACATTTAATCCTAGTAAAAACTCCCTGCCTTAGGTTAGTTAGGATCACCACTTTATTTTAAGAATGTGAAATGTCAGAATAATAGTAGAGAGATTTGATTTATTTCAGCTTTTATTTATTTCATCACATTCCCAGTGGGTCAGAAGTTTACATACACTCAATTAGTATTTGGTAGCTTTGCCTTTAAATTGTTTAACTTGGGTCAAACGTTTCATGTTTGACCCACACAAGCTTCCCACAATAAGTTGGGTGAATTTTGGCCCATTCCTTCTGACAGAGCTGGTGTAACTGAGTCAGGTTTGTAGGCCTCCTTGCTCGCACATGATTTTTCAGTTCTGCCCACAAATGTTCTAATGGATTGAGGTCAGGGCTTTGTGATGGCCACTCCAATACCTTGACTTTGTTGTCCTTAAGCCATTTTGCCACAACTTTGGAAGTATGCTTGGGGTCATTGTCCATTTGGAAGACCCATTTGCGACCAAGCTTTAACCTCCTGACTGATGTCTTGAGATGTTGCTTCAATATATCCACATAATATTCCTCCCTCATGATGCCATCTATTTTATGAAGTGCACCAGTCCCTCCTGCAGAAAAGCACCCCCACAACATGATGCTGCCACCCCTGTGCTTCACGGTTGGGATGGTGTTCTTCGGCTTGCAAGCCTCCACCTTTTACCTCCAAACATAACGATGGTCATTATGGCCAAACAGTTCTATTTTTGTTTCATCAGACCAGAGGACATTTCTCCAAAAAGTACAATCTTTGTCCCCATGTGCAGTTGCAAACTGTAGTCTGGCTTTTTTATGGCGGTTTTGGAGCAGTGGCTTCTGCCTTGCTCAGCGGCCTTTTCAGGTTATGTCGATATCAGACTCGTTTTACTGTGTATATAGATACTTTTGTACCTGTTTCCTCCAGCATCTTCACAAAGTCTTTTGCTGCTGTTCTAGGATTGATTTGCACTTTTCATACCAAACTATGTTCATCTCTAGGAGACAGAACGCGTCTCCTTCCTGAGCGGTATGACAGCTGCGTGGTCCCATGGTGTTTATACTTGCGTACTATTGTTTGTACAGATGAACGTGGTACCTTCAGGTGTTTGGAAATTTCTCCCAAGGATGAACCAGACTTGTGGAGGTCTACAATTTTTTTTCTGAGGTCTAGGCTGCATCCCCAGGTACATGTCCAATTGACTCAGGCTAATTGACATCATTTATCAGAAGCTTCTAAAGCCATGACATAATTTTCTGGAATTTTCCAAGCTGTTTATAGGCACAGTCAACTTAGTGTATGTACATTTCTGACCCACTGGAATTGTGATACAGTGAAATAATCTGTCTGTAAACAATTGTTGGAAAATGTTCTTGTCGTGCACACGGTAGATGTCCTAACCGACTTGCCAAAACTCTAATTTGTTAACAAGAAATTTGTGGAGTGGTTGAAAAACAATTTTTAATGACTCCAACCTAAGTGTATGTAAACTACAGTATGCTGTATGTTTCCCATGGTCCAATCAAATCCTATCCTATCTCTACTACTACGTAGAGTCCCCTCACAGGTAGATGATGCTTCCAGATTTCAGGATAAGAAGTTTGTGTGCATGGGCAGTAGTTTGTGAATAAAAACACTGCATAAACATTACCTAGGCAGGTTTGATTAAACATCTTGGTTTCCTCTATATCCTACTTTCTGTTATGCACTGACTTCTTCTGACACATTGCATTTCACTACAGGGTAATGTAATATGTAAGTGCGGTGTTTCGTTGTTTGTGGCCATCGGGACATGATACAGGCAAACCCATGATAGGAAACATCTCTGATGGTCATCATGAAAATCTGTAACAGTAACAGCCATCATGGATTATATCTTAAGATCAACAAGGAGTTTGCTGGCGACACGACGGTGATAGGCCTGATCACCAACGGCGATGACTTAGCAGTGTGGACAACAACATCTCCTTCAACATCAGTAAGACCAAAGAGCTGATCATAGACCACAGGAGAAAGAGGGGAGATCAAGCTACCATCCATATCAATGGGGTTGTTGTGGAGCGGGTTGAGAGCATTGTGTTCCTTGGCGTCCACATCACTAAAGACTTAACGTGGTCCACACACAACCCGCTCAGTTGTGAAGAGGGAATGACAGCACCTCTTCCCCCTCAGGAGACTGAAAAGATTTAATATGGGCCCTCGGATCCTCAAACGGTGATACAGCTGCACCATCGAGAGCATCTTGACTGGATGCATCACTGCCTGGTATTGCAGATGCACCACCCTCGATCCCGAAGCGCTACAGAGGGTGGTGAGGAGAGCCCAGTACATCACTGGAGCCAAGCTCCCTGCCATCCAGGATCTCTATACCAGGCGGTGTCAGAGAAAGGCCCGAAAAATGTCCAACGACTCCAGCCACCCAAGCCTTAGACTGTTCACTCTGCTACCATCCGGCAAACGGTACCGAAGCATTGCCTCTCGGACCAACAGGCTCCATGACAGCTTCCACCCCCAAGCCATAAGACTGCTAAATAGCCATAAGATTGCTAAATAGTTAATGAAATGCTTACCAGGACTATCTGCACTGACACTATGCACATCACAAGACTATATATACACACACACACACACACACACACACACACACACACACACACACACACACACACACACACACACACACACACACACACACACACACACACACACACACACACACACACACACACACACACACACACACACACACACACACACACACACACACACACACACACACACACACACACCTGGGGCATCAGGTAGCCTAGTGGTTAGAGCGTCGGACTAGTAACTGAAAGGTTGCAAGATCAAATCTCTGAGCTGACAAGGTACATATCTGTTGTTCTGCCCCTGATCAACGCAGTTAACTCGTTGTTCCTAGGTCGTCATTGAAAATAAGAATTTGTTCTTAACTGACTTGCCTAGTAAAATAATTACACAATTTCCTTTCAAAGAAAACGATAGTGATGCCTCATTGAGTTTGATAGACATTATAGGTTGTGTAATGATGCTAGAGATGAACTTTACTTACAGTGACGCTCTCCTCATGTTATTGATAGAACAGATTTAGCTTAAGGGTGAATGGAATAGATATTGCTGCATCAGAAATGACTGAGCAGATTCATCTGGATAAAATGTTTTGATGAAAGGATCAGAGGATGAGACTAATAGAGATCAGGACCTACATCTTCCCTTTAAAAGAGGATTCATATCCATGTTTTCTTAGTAAGTCACTAATATAACTTTTTAACGGCGTGAAATTTCAGAGTCATGCCAATGGACCAGACTCATAACACAAAGCTCTCTCCCTAGTTTGATATTTAGGTGGTGATGAGCTCGTAATATAACTTAGCAAAGAGATCGCTATAGAAACCTGGCTTTGGTGCCCTGGAATGGAAAACATCAGCTGCTATCATCAAAGGTTCCAGTATATAGAATTATTCAATCATAGAATTGTAATCAGTAGAACAGACATTCACCATATTGGATAAAGCATGACAAAAGTGGATTTCAGAACTCAGCATATTCCATTAGTTCTGTTTCTATACCAATTCCACACTTTGTTAAAGGGAAAATAAAAGACCTCTGGTCTGGTGTGAGGAAAGGAGAGTGTGAGAAAGTGTCTCGTACGTCTGGATCTATCCTTAGCTCATTCATAACCATGGTGGCAGAGAGCCAGGTTACAGGCCTGCTAAATATTACCCCATACTCTCTACCTGTCTTCAGCCAGCCTGCCTGCCTCCCTGCCTGCCGTAGCCTGTCTCAGCCAGCCCTGTTGAGGGATAGCTACGGTACCCAGAGGATCCATTCGAATAGCAGGGACGAATAAACTGCTCTTTCTGGAGAGATTACAGGGAGGCTAAACTGCTCTTTCTGGAGAGATTACAGGGAGGCTAAACTGCTCTTTCTGGAGAGATTACAGGGAGGCTAAACTACTCTTTCTGGAGAGATTACAGGGATGCTGAACTACTCTTTCTGGAGAGATTACAGGGATGCTAAACTGCTCTTTCTGGAGAGATTACAGGGAGGCTAAACTGCTCTTTCTGGAGAGATTACAGGGAGGCTAAACTGCTCTTTCTGGAGAGATTACAGGGAGGCTAAACTGCTCTTTCTGGAGAGATTACAGGGAGGCTAAACTGCTCTTTCTGGAGAGATTACAGGGAGGCTAAACTGCTCTTTCTGGAGAGATTACAGGGAGGCTAAACTGCTCTTTCTGGAGAGATTACAGGGAGGCTAAACTGCTCTTTCTGGAGAGATTACAGGGATGCTAAACTACTCTTTCTGGAGAGATTACAGGGAGGCTAAACTGCTCTTTCTGGAGAGATTACAGGGAGGCTAAACTGCTCTTTCTGGAGAGAGTACAGGGATCTTAACCTCTACGGGATCGGTGTCTCGCCCACGGGAGGTGTGAGCTAACATAGGCTAATGTGATTAGCATGAGGTTGTAAGTAACAAGAAAATGTACAGTAGCTATTACAGTGAAAGAATACCATGCTATTGTTTGAGGAGAGTGCACAGTTATGAACTTGAAAAGTTATTAATAAACCAAATAGGCACATTTGGGCAGTCTTGATACAACATTTTGAACAGAAATGCAATGGTTCATTGAATCAGTGTAAAACTTTGCACGTACACTGCTGCCACCTTGTGGCCAAAATCTAAATTGTCCCTGGGCTGGAATAGTACATTGTGGCCTTTCTCTTGCATTTCAAAGTTTCATTAGTTCATTTTTTATATAGTCCCAAAATGTTTGGATGTCAGCAATCAATGTCCTTTTTCAATCTAGGGCAGCAGGTAGCCTAGTGGTTTGACTGTTGGACTACTAACCGAAAGGTTGCTGGATCGAATCCCCGAGCTGACAAGGTAAAAATCTGTCATTCTGCCCCTGAACAAGGCAGTTAACCCACTGTTCCAAGGCTGTCATTGAAAATAAGAATTTGTTCTAAACTGACTTGCCTAGTTAAATAAGGTTTTCAAAATATACACATTTCTAAATACAGAAATACTGTATTTGCAAAATGCATCATATTGGTTGCATGTCTGTGCATGTCAGCATGTGCCCAACATAACAGGTGTGTGTGTGTTGGACACATTCACTCATACTTAGAGCTCTATAGAGCTGGTCAGCATTCCTGATTTCTGTAACCGTTAGCTTACCTGTGTAATATTGACATAAGCTCAGAAATACTCATCTTGCAAACATGGTCCTGTTTTAAAAATTGCTGTGCTGATCAATAGGCAGTTCATTACCTCTGTCAAATGAATATGTAGCTTAAAGTTATGTTTTGCAATAAAGATGGTGAAGCTACAATACACATTTACAATAGGCTAACATCTAAAAACAAAACTGCTCCGCTGTGTGTGTACCTGTTTGTCTAAGTGTCTCCCTCCCGCTTCCCCTTTTCCAATCTGGATGATATGGAAAACTAGGCACGATGGCTACATCAATGATGTTCTACTTGTTTATGGTGATCCTGTTGTGGACCGAGAATTTAAAGATAACAATTACATTATTAATAATATACACATGAATATATATATATATATATATATATATTTTTTTTAACAATGTCAACGCTGGCTATCTCTCTTGGAATTTGAAATGCATAAATGGTCCTATTAAACGTTGTCATATTAAACGTTGTCATATTAAACGTTGTTATCTCCCAGCAAGAAACCATATTGATATAGCAATGCTCCAAGAAACACACCTTCTCTAAAAGGACTCGCATAGAATAGAGATCCATTTGTGACCGGCTCAGATCGGTCTTATGTAGCTAAATTTGAAATTGCGTATTTCACATTGGATAAAAGTAGAGACTCAGAGCTACAAAATGGTATATCATACACTACAGTTGAGGAACAATGGGCCTTTGAATGTTTTGGTACTACTATTGGAGAGCCCTGCTTTGTCTACACCCATTCAGCAAGTTAGCTCGGGGGCTTTAGCCCCACCCATCTTTTTAAGGGTTGAGCCGAATATACCCAAGCTAACTTGCTAGCTACTTCCAGACATCTAAGTGAGAGAGAACAGCTCACTGAACATTACTCTCTCTAGCAGAGCTGGTTAGGCTGTTATGTTATCAAGATCGTTAGTGACTGCAAGCTGTCAGATTGTCCGTAGGTAAATTCAAAGCGTTTCTCGTTCAGAGCACACACCGGACGCTCTGGCCGATTTAGTAATGTTGAAACGAATGTTCTGACCTCACATCGGCTAGCATTGGGTAGCTTGCTAGCTACTTCCAGACACATAATGAGAGAACACCCCACTCTGACCATTTACTTGCCCTAGCAGAGCTGATTAGGCTGTTTTTATGTTATCCAGAGCGTTGGTGACTGTAACTGTGCTGCTGGCAACAATTTATTTACACATTTTTGCCAACGTTTACTGACACCGGCCATATTCAACGTGTGTTGAGTGTTTGTAAATTCTGCTCTCACGTTCAGACGAGAGTGCTCTGAAATCGGAGTAGACGGCCTAACTGAATTTACGAACGCACCCGAAATGGTTATTTGCATAGTGGAGTATTTTGTTAAGACATGTAGGCTTTAGGCTATAGCTAGCCAAGCAAATAGCTCAGAGATATGAATAATAAGGTCATACACATAACGTTAGCAAACAAGCCAGACAGGTAATATTAGCTAGCTAGCCAGGTAAACAATTAACTATAATCACAACTCATGAAGTTACTGTCCTGCATGAATCTGCAGGTAGCTAACCAACCAGGTTCAATGTTAGCTAGCTAACATTAGGCTATAGCTAGCTAAGCAAATGGCTCTTTCTGTCAAAATTAGAAACGTGTAATATCTGAAAATGTAGCTAGCTAGACTATCTTACCCGTATACATCATTCATGGTTGGACGCGTCTTCTGTCGGATGCCATGGTTGCCCTTAGTTTGAAGATGTAATCCGGAGACAGGTATTTTCTCCATCTCCTTAGCTATCATACTCTAATTCCACTGATTTCAAAACTCAGTCCTCCAGAAAGTGGAGAGCAACACTTATGCAGTTTTAATACACAATAGAAAAAAGAAAAGCAGCGCTAGACAGGATTACCTAGACATACTGACCAGCTCAAATAGATAGAAGCGTGCTATATGGCAGACCAATCCCAACTCATCTCTCAGCATGTCCAGCCCACTCATTATCTCAGCCAATCATGGCCAGAGGGAAGGTTACTGACTTTTTCTGTGGCTAAACCAACTAGGCTCGTAATTTAAGAATTGTATTCATATTTACAAATTACATACACGTTTGATATTAAGGCAAAAGAAAGTTCACATGTTCAAGAAGGCATTTCTGACAAACGCATTTATATAAAAGAATACATTCAAACATCTCTCCTGTGAAGTAGTGACCCGCGACATGAAATGGGTCACATTTGTACAAACTGGCTGCTTTTTCATCAGCTCCAAACAAAACTAAAGGTGTAATCTTAATGATACGTAAGAATCTCAAACTCACCATCTTGGGTAAAGACCAAGAAAGCAGAATAGCTTTCCATAATGTATCCATAATGGAAAGAAAATAGCTTTTATTTATTTGTATTCTCCAAATTCATATGATCCTAAACTCAGCAAAAATAAACATCCTTTCGCTGTCAACTGCGTTTATTTTCAGCAAACTTAACATGAGTAAATATTTCTATGGACATAAGATTCAACAACTGAGACATAAACTGAACAAGTTCCATAGACATGTGACTAACAGAAATGGAATAATGTTTCCCTGAACAAAGCCACCCTTGGGGGTAAAAATCTAAAGTAACAGTCAGTATCTGGTGTGACCACCAGCTGCATTAAGTACTGCAGTGAGTCTCCTCCTCATGGACTGCACCAGATTTGCCAGTTCTTGCTGTGAGATGTTACCCCACTCTTCCACCAAGGCACCTGCAAGTTCACAGACATTTCTGGGGGGAATGGCCCTAGCCCTCACCCTCCGATCCAACAGGTGCCAGACGTGCTCCATGGGATTGAGATCCGGGCTCTTCGTTGGCCATGGCAGAACACTGACATTCATGGCAGGAAATCACGCACTGAACGAGCAGTATGGCTGGTGGCATTGTCATGCTGGGGGGTCATGTCAGGATGGGCCTGCAGGAAATGCACCACGTGAGGGAGGAGAATGTCTTCCCTGTAACGCACAGCTTTAAGATTGCCTGCAATGACAACAAGCTCAGTCCGATGATGCTGTGACACACCGCCCCAGACCATGACGGACCCTCCACCTCCAAATCGATCCGGCTCCAGAGTACATTCCTTCGACGATAAAGCGAATCCGACCTTCACCCCTGGTGAGACAAACCCACGACTCATCAGAGAAGAGCACTTTTTGCCAGTCCTGTCTGGTCCAGCGACGGTGGGTTTGTGCCCATAGGAGACGTTGTTGCCAGAGATGTAAGGCAGGCCTACAACAGGCCTCAGTCCAGCCTCTCTCAGCCTATTGCGGACAGTCTGAACACTGATGGAGGGATTGTGCGTTCCTGGTGTAACTCGGGCAGTTGTTGTTGCCATCCTGTACCTGTCCCGCAGGTGTGATGTTCGGGTTGTACCGATCCTGTGCAGGTGTTGTTACACGTGGTCTGCCACTGCGAGGACGATCAGCTGTCCATCTTGTCTCTCTGTAGCGCTGTCTTAGGCATCTCACAGTACGGACATTGCAATTTATTGCCCTGGCCACATCTGTAGTCCTCATGCCTCCTTGCCGCATGCCTAAGGCACGTTCACGCAGATGAGCAGGGACCCTGGGCATCTTTCTTTTGGGTTTTTTCAGAGTCAGTAGAAAGGCCTCTTTTAGTTTTCATAACTGTGACCTTATTTTCCTACCGTCTGTAAGCTGTTAGTGACTTAACGATCGTTCCACAGGTGCATGTTCATTAATTGTTCATGGTTCATTGAACAAGCATGGGAAACAGTGTTTAAACCCTTTACAATGAAGATCTGTGAAGTTATTTGGATTTTTATGAATAATCTTTGAAAGACAGGGTCCTGAAAAAGGGACGTTTCTTTTTTTGTTGAGTTGATGGTTTTTAATGATCAGAACAGTTAGAATGAACCGCATTCCATCTGGTTATGCTATTTTGGACAAATGTAATAAGACCTGTTATCTACACCTCTATTTTCTTTAATCAAGAAACTAGAAATATTAAATATGAGCTTGTCAGACCACCACGCTTACTACTGCCAAATCTTAGAATCTACTATAAGAGCCACTACAAAATCCTACATTCTGTGATCAATTCGAAATTAAACAATAATTCAGTCGATGACCCCTGGACTGTCTGGGGTGCCACCAACGTTTTTATTTATAATAATTTGCATCTGGGTTGAATAAATCACAATTAAAGAAGATATGCATATTGGAAATGTCCTTAACTGCATTACAGCGTTCTCAACACATACTGTTTTCAGACCAGGTAGCTATTACTTTTTCCAAAGTGAAGACAGCTTCATTTATTGATAAAAGAATAGAGCGGAATATACCATCCATTGCGTTAGACTCAACCATTACTTCCATGGTAATCGTCTTAGTCGTTTACTGGCCAACGAGCTACAAAGTAATGATCAATTAGCTGATATAACAACTATTGAATTTGAAAATGGGGAATTACTATCAGAACCCAAATTATTAAATCAAACATTTTCCCCCTTCTATAAAGAACTTTACAACTCTGATTGTAAATCCACACCAAGCCGGACTAAGTCCTTTCTAAAATAATTAAGAACTTCTCTTCTCTCAACAGAGGAAGCCACCTCGCTGGGAGCTCAAATCTCTCTCAATGAACTCAAAAGGGCATTGGTTAACATGAATAAAGACAAATCACCTGGATGGGATGGTATTCCTCCTGAGTTCTATTTAACATTTTTGAATCAATTAGGTCCACTATTGCTTGAAATTATTAATAAAGCTCTTCACAAAGGTTAATTTAGGAGAGATGTGAATAGAGTACTAATTTTACTTTTATTACAAAAAAGTAAGGATGCCACCGAGTGTTCTCACTATCGCCCCCTATCTTTAATATTGAACTGTTTACCAAAATGCTGTCTCCTCATCTCAAGACTTATTTATCCAAATTGTTCCACATGGATAAGATCCTCGGATAAACTCCGTTAACTATTACATATCTTACATCTTACATGCTTCATCAGAAACATCAGTTCCTTGGGCTGTATTATCTCTCGATTCAGAAAAATATTTTGTTAGAAAATAATGGTCATATCTCTGGTCTGTCTTGGAACATATGGAATTGGCTCCAATTTCATTAATATGATTAAAATGCTATATGCCAATCCCTCAGCCATAGTTATAACAGGCAATATATGCTCTGCTCTGTTCAGAATCACTAGAAGCAGCAGACAAGGCGATCCAACTTCGCCTTTGCTATTCTTATTATCCATGGAACCCCTGGCCCAGGCAGTTTGTCAATCGAAAGAAAATAACACGTTTCCCCAAAATCTATTCATCACTTAATTTCATTATACACGGATTATATTTTACGATATCTAGACAATGTATCTCAATTGCTCCGAAACGCATTGAAGATCATAGATAAATTTAGCTTCATCTCGAGTTATAAAATTAATTAATCTAACCAAATCATCCCTACTGCCTCTGTGCCCCAATGGAGGACTCCGTCTCTACTTATGGAATCACAACCGTTTTCCATTTGAAATATTTGGGAGTAGATAACTTCCTTCTTTAGATAAAACCATTGCCAGAAACTTTAACAGAACGCTTAAATCAATTGTCTGGCTTCAGCAGATGGAATAATATCCCAGTTGCTTTAACCGGCAGAATATCTATTATCAAAATGAATATATTGCCACGGGTGATTTCCGCTGTTCAATGCTTCCCATGGCTCCCCCCTCCCCTTCTGGCAATATGGCAAGGTAAATGATCCCTGATAAAATGTACAAAGAGGGAAGATGGGAGGGGAACTATCTGTACCGAACTTTAAATTGCATTTCCAGGCACTAGCATTTCGCCCCGTCCTAAATTGGTGTAGACATGATTCTTCTTCTCCCTGGCTGAACATATAGATATGGTGTCTCCTGTTGCCCTGGAAGAGGTGGTCTTCACTGATATATCCCTAAAACAATTTCTATTTGGTGCAAAATTGAAAGACAATGTAAATGGGGATCAAAATGGAATGCCCATACTCCCAATTATTTCACAATAATGCCTTGAGATCTGGAAGGTGGCCTTTTGCATCCCCGCAATGGACCAAATATGGAATCTGCACCCATGCCGTTATCTTGGACAGTAATGGTTGGAGAATATTCCAAGATTACCAGGCAACTCCTTTTTTCCATATGTACAACTTAGGTCAGCTATAACTGGCATATGGAGTACCTTGGGAAACACAACTACCGAACTATCCAATGATGGGGTTTATAAATACATTATCTGGGCTCCAGAAAGGCCTGATCTCTATAATATATAAGCAACTTTTGGAAAGCTAATATTCTGAGCTAGCCATTAAACAAGTATGGTCCAAAGATCTAATTTAATTTGGACACCCCTTTTAAATGGAACAGAATATGGAAAGAGAAAGAGAGGAGATTGGGAGGGAGAGAGAGAGATAAAGAGAGAAATCTGTGTAAAGCAGTATATAAGGATGACAGACAGAGAGAAATAATTGCATGGTATGTATGTGTTACTTTGTGTGCGAAGGAGGGAGATTTGTGTGTGGGAATGTGTGTGTGTGTGAGAGAGAGAGCGGAGAGAGAGGGGGATCAAGAGAGGCGGTGAATGAGCCAGGACAGTTCCAGGCTGCTGTACCTCCCCAAGGCTGTAGCTTCTATCTGAATATTCATTCAGCTGAGACTGGCTTTCCCGTCTGTTAACAGATAACTATCAGTTCTTACCATGTGGTTGCGAATGGGCCTGTTTGCCTCCACACACACACACCCCCACACACACACACACACACACACACTGAGAAAAGCATCAACGCCTGGCAAAGTTCCCCTGGAAATATGAAAATCCAGTGATGGCTTGCAAATCTAAATGTTTTTGTCAGAATGGGTCCTTTGAAAGCTGTTCTGGTGTTAGCCTGTAAATTCCTTTGAAAGCTGTTCTGGTGTTAGCCTGTAGATTCCTGTGAAAGCTGTTCTGGTGTTAGCCTGTAAATTCCTTTGAAAGCTGTTCTGGTGTTAGCCTGTAGATTCCTGTGAAAGCTGTTCTGGTGTTAGCCTGTAGATTCCTTTAAAAGCTGTTCTGGTGTTAGCCTGTAGATTCCTGTGAAAGCTGTTCTGGTGTTAGCCTGTAGATTCCTGTGAAAGCTGTTCTGGTGTTAGCCTGTAGATTCCTGTGAAAGCTGTTCTGGTGTTAGCCTGTAGATTCCTGTGAAAGCTGTTCTGGTGTTAGCCTGTAGATTCCTGTGAAAGCTGTTCTGGTGTCAGCCTGTAGATTCCTGTGAAAGCTGTTCTGGTGTCAGCCTGTAAATTCCTTTGAAAGCTGTTCTGGTGTTAGCCTGTAGATTCCTGTGAAAGCTGTTCTGGTGTCCGCCTGTAGATTCCTGTGAAAGCTGTTCTGGTGTCAGCCTGTAAATTCCTTTGAAAGCTGTTCTGGTGTTAGCCTGTAGATTCCTGTGAAAGCTGTTCTGGTGTTAGCCTGTAGATTCCTGTGAAAGCTGTTCTGGTGTTAGCCTGTAGATTCCTGTGAAAGCTGTTCTGGTGTTAGCCTGTAGATTCCTTTGAAAGCTGTTCTGGTGTTAGCCTGTAGATTCCTGTGAAAGCTGTTCTGGTGTCAGCCTGTAGATTTCCCCTTCAGAAAGGCTTCACATCGTTTTGCTGGATGTTGCTTGTTATGCCTAATTCTTTTTAGTCTTGCCAGATCTG
Source organism: Salvelinus alpinus (assembly GCF_045679555.1). Lineage (NCBI taxonomy): Eukaryota > Metazoa > Chordata > Actinopteri > Salmoniformes > Salmonidae > Salvelinus > Salvelinus alpinus. Next base: position 13,325,533 of record NC_092095.1, read on the forward strand.
TGTTTTGGCGTACAGTGACAGTCAGATGTGGGTTTCATGCCAGTGAATGGGTATGTCTTGGGAAAACACATTCGTTAACACATTTATTATTTGATGTATGATGATTTATTAAAAGCACAAACTGGTTGATTTGAATCCCTATTAAATTTTAGATACAACTTCTGTCCCCAACTAGAATCTGAGTCAAATGTCTTCTGTTAAATGATGATCTAGTGTTTCTGTCCCCAACCAAGAAGGGCCTACAGCAGCACCCAGATCTTCTGCACAGATCCTGTCAACCTTGTACCCTGACAGTTAATCTCAGTAAGAAAAAAATGATGGTGTTCCGAAAAAGGTCCAGTTGCCAGGACCATAAACACGTATTCTACCAAGACACTGTTGCCCTAGAGCAGTGGTCACCAACGATCTCCATGCCATTCGTAGACAAGGCAACAACAGTAAATCCTTGTATTCCTTTTTTTTTTTTTTTTTTGCTAAGCACAGTTAGTTGATGGGAGGTGCACTTGATTCAACAGCCCTAGTGCCAGGAAGGCAAAGTGTTCCCGTTTTTAACCATTCCATGTCTCTGAAGGTAGAACATACCCGGCAGGTCCAGAGAGCAAATCAAGTGCACCGAAAGGCCCACCGCTGGCCAATCAGATAGCTCAGATCACCCTGTCTGCACAGTTTCCTCCTATTAAAACAAGCCTCGAATGCACAGCAAAGATACTGTGAGATTTCTAAACTTTTAAAACCACGACTAAAGAGAGACTCAACAGAATACAGCACAGAGTTCTGTTTTAATGAGTTCATGTTTAAGTTGTTATTCAGCTCTGTCAACACTTTGTTCAACGCTTTTATAAACCAAGTGTTCTGATAAGCTTACGTTGTTATTATTAGCGGCTTGTATCTTTTTTAATATCGAGGAATATTTCACTTTCTCTGGTCATAGGAGTGACAACATGAATTGGTGCAGGAGGCAGAAATAATGCAGTGCGACTTGAGTTTCGCCGTCAGCTGGAAGATCATGTCCCCTGTTCTCTATCGGAGGGAGGGACGGGTGAAGGGAGAGCCTCGCTGTTGCTTCTCCCTCCCTCCCCTCACACTGACCATCAGATGCAGGCATTCAGTCCAATAAAATAAAGCTAATTATTATGCTCACTCAGCCGTGCCGCACAAGTAATAGCACAAATGAGCTATGTGATCATATGTAATATAATGTTCAAATGTTCTGAGAATAACAACATTGGAAGGGCAATTCAAGCATAGCCAATATGCAGTGATAATGTATTAGGACTAAAGCCTACAGCACAAGGTTGGTGAGCACACTAAAAACTATACATACCTCGGCCTAAACATCAGTGCCACAGGTAACTTCCACAAAGCTGTGAACGATCTGAGAAGGGACTTCTATGCCTTCAAAAGGAACATCAAATTTGACATACCAATTAGGATCTGGCTAAAAATACTTAAATCAGTTATAGAACCCAATTCCCTTCATGGTTGTGAGGTCTGGGGTCCACTCAACAACTAACAATTCACAAAATGGGAGAAACATTCTCTGTGTACAACGTAAAACAACAAATAATGCATGCAGAGCAGAATAAGAACTATTCCCCCTAATTATTAAAATCCCCAAAAATAGCTATTTAATTCTCCAACCACCAAAAAAGAAGCGATTCTCAAACCTTCCATAACAAAGCCCTCACCTACAGAGAGGTAAACCTGGAGAAACATCCCCTCAGCCAGCTGGTACAGGGACTCAAACAGACCCCACAGAGCCCCAGGACAGCAACACATTTTGTTTTCATGAGAAAACAAAATGATAATTTCCTTGAAACATTGGAAAGAATCAACAAAAAAACTGAGCAAACTAGAATGCAACCTGGCCCTAAACAGAGTGTACGCAGTGACCGAATGAATACCTGACCACTGTGACTGACCCAACATTAAGTAAGTCTTTTGACTATGTACAGACTCGTTGAACATGGCCTTGCTATCGAGAGAGGCCGCCATTGGCAGACCTGGCTCTCGAGAAGACAGGCTATGTGCACACTGCCCACAACATGAGGTGGGAACCAAGCTGCACTTCCTAACCTCCTGACAAATGTATTACCATATTAGAGACAAATATTTCCCTCAGATTACACAGATCCAAAAAGAATGTGAAAAGAAATCCAAACTTGATGAACTCCCATTTCTATTAGGTGAAATACCACCGTGTGTCACCACAGCAGCAAGATGTGTGACCTGCTGCACAAGAAAAGGGCAACCAGTGAAGAACAAACCACATTGTAAATACAACCTGTATTTATGTTTGTTTATGTTCCCTTTCATACTTCAACCACTTGCACTTTGTTACAACACTGTATATAGCCAATAATATAACATTCAAAATGTCTATATATTTTTTTTTACTTTTGTGAGTGTAATGTTTACTGTTATTTTCTGATTGTGTATTTCACTTTTGTTTGTTATCTATTCCACTTGATTTGGCAATGTAAACATATGTTTCCCATGCCAATAAAGCTTAAATTGAATTGAGAGAGAGAGCGAGAGAAATGGGTGGAGGTGAAATGGAATGTGAGATTGGGTCTATTACGTCCAGTGCAGAGAGTCGATTCTTCATCTAGAACACACATGCTTCTGCCATTAATTAGTAGATCTGTAATCGGAGCTTGATTATGATGCCTGTTACAGTATCCGTGCTTGATGAAATACCTGTGGCTTAATAATGCCATCTTCTTATGCCTTTGGCTCCTCGAGCTAGTCATTAGTTAGCACACAGTTTCGTCTTGGTCACACTGCTATCTCAATAGTCTATACTGCTGAGTGTACTACATTACTTGCTATAAAATACTACATTACTTACTGTAGAATAGTACATTACTTACTATAGAATTCTGTATTTATAAGGACATACGGTGAGACCCAGATACAGACACAGGAGGCAGGTGGTTTGAGCTCTGGTATTTATTATAGTCCAAGGGATAGACGAATGGCAGGTCGGGGACAGGCAAGAGTTCATAGCCAGGGCAGAGTCCCAAATGGTACAGGGCGGCAGGCAGGCTTGAGGTCGGGCAGGCAGGCTTGAGGTCGGGCAGGCAGGCTTGAGGGCGGCAGGCAGGCTTGAGGTCGGGCAGGCAGGCTTGAGGTCGGGCAGGCAGGCTGGAGGTCGGGCAGGCAGGCTCGAGGTCGGGCAGGCAGGCTCGAGGTCGGGCAGGCAGGCTCGAGGTCGGGCAGGCAGGCTCGAGGTCGGGCAGGCAGGCTCGAGGTCGGGCAGGCAGGCTCGAGGTCGGGCAGGCAGGCTCGAGGTCGGGCAGGCTTGAGGTCGGGCAGGCAGGCTCGAGGTCGGGCAGGCAGAGTGGTCGGGCAGGCAGAGTGGTCAGGCAGGCTCGAGGTCGGTCAGTGAGAGTGGTCGGGCAGGCAGGCTTGAGGTCGGGCAGGCTTGAGGTCGGGCAGGCAGGCTTGAGGTCGGGCAGGCAGAGTGGTCAGGCAGGCTCGAGGTCGGGCAGTGAGAGTGGTCGGGCAGGCAGAGTGGTCAGGCAGGCTCGAGGTCGGGCAGTGAGAGTGGTCGGGCAGGCAGAGTGGTCAGGCAGGCAGAGTGGTCAGGCAGGCTCGAGGTCATGCAGGCAGAGTGGTCAGGCAGGCAGAGTGGTCAGGCAGGCTCGAGGTCAGGCAGGCAGAGTGGTCAGGCAGGCGGGCTGAGAGTCAGGATAGGCAAGGGTCAAAACCAGGAGGACGATAAAAAGAGAGACTGGGAAAAATCAGGAGCTGAGAGAAAAACGCTGGTTGAGTTGGCAAACGAGATGAACTGGCACAGGCAGACAGAAAACACAGGTATAAATACCCAGGGGATAATGGGTAAGATGGGTGACACCTGGAGGGGGGTGGAGACGAGCACAAGGACAGGTAGAACAGATCAGGGTGTGACAGTGGTAAACTGTGGTATAGTGTAGAATGCTATACAGCACACTGTAGTATCCCTTGATCATGTGTAGTACTTACTATAGAATGTTGTAGAATACTACAGTAAATACTACTGTTTTATCTGAACAGATGAACTACAGTAAATACTATAGCAATGTCTGCAAAAACACAAAACTTTTTTAACTATAGTAAATACTACCATATGTAATGTGCATATACCCTGCCCATTCCCCTCCCCATATCCCAATTTGTGCCACCCATAAGTGAGAAACATACATGTCAAGTATAGACCATATATTATGTTCCCGACAGCTTCTAGAAAAGAGCAGAAGCTTTGAACTATCCGTTCAGAGCTCAGTCCTACCTACAGGTTATGTGCTCTTTTACTATTTCTCCAGTAGGTTTCCTGAAGGAGAAAGCCTCCACAAAAACACTTCAGTAAAATACTACAGTAAAATACTACAGTATACTACAATCCACAAAAACACCACATTAATGACTTATATACTACAGTTTACTTTTACGACAGTATTAATACTATAGTTAACTGTAAATACTACATTATATTACAGTCAATACTGTACTATTCATACCGTAGTATACTATAGTATTTTACACACACATGCATGCACACACTGCTCCTCTAAATCACTGGGTCTTGTTACAAGGCTGATTGTGTTGTGATTTGAAGCCTTCCTTACTGTAACTACTATTCACAGCTCTATACCAACAGCAGCGCTGAGAGAACTATGAGGAACAATGACACCCTATAAAGGTTCTTCTTCTCTCCTGAGTTCCTAATCACAGCTATTTGTTCTGATTTCCTGGAAACTGATCTTCACAAGCACACATTGATTAGAGAGAAATAGATTGAGAGAAGTTGGAAGGGAGGGTGAGCGAGAAAGTGAGAGAGAGAGAGAGAGAGAGATGACAGTAGGACATATGCGTAGGCCGTTAGCAGAGCAACAGGCCCCACCCCCACTTTTACACCCTCCCAAGCCCTATCCTGCTATTTTCAACATGCTCTGCTCACACCTACTGTAATGGTCCAGGCCTAAACCACACAAAAACAACACTAGACACTATGGAACACAAAGCTTTTACTATCTCATCCTGGAATATACAAGGTCTGAGGTCATCTGCCTTTCGCCTAAAGAGCAGGAACCCAAAATTCATCAAAATACAGACATTGTCATCCTACAAGAAACATGGTATAGAGGAGAGGGACCCACTGGTTGCCCTCTAGGTTACAGAGAGCTGGTAGTACCATCCACCAAACTACCATGTGTGAAACAGGGAAGGGTCTCAGGGGGGATGCTCATTTGGTATAGAGCAGACCTAACTCACTCTATTAAATTAGTCAAATCAGGAACATTTTACATCTGGCTAGAAATTAATAAGAAAATGAATGTCCTCATGTGTGCTACCTACTATATCCCCCCAATAGAATCCCCATACTTTAACGATGACAGCTTCTCCATGCTAGAGGGGGAGATCAGCAATTTCCAGCCTCAGGGACATGTACTAGTCTGTGGCGACCTAAATGCCAGAACTGGATAAGAACCTGACACCCTCAGCACACAGGGGGACAAACACCTACCTGGAGGTGACAGCAATCCCTCCCCCATATGCCCCCCTAGACACAACTACGACAATATAACCAACCAAAATGGGTAACAATTACAGCAGCTTTGTCAGATGCTGGGTCTGTACATAGTCAATGGTAGGGTTCGAGGGGACTCCTATGGTAGGTACACCGATAGCTCATCTCTTGGCAGTAGTACTGTGGACTACTTTATCACTGATCTAAACCCAGAGTCTCTTAGAGCGTTCAGTCTGTCCACTGACACCCCTATTAGATCACAGCAAAATCACACTACTTGAACAGAGCTATGCTCAATCATGAGGCATCAAAGCCAAATGAACTTAATAATATTAAAAAATGCTGTAGATGGAAGGAAAATAGTGTGGAAATATACCAGAAAACAATTAGGTAATAACAAATTCAATCCCTTCTAGACAATTTCCTGGACAAAAGGTTTCACTGTAATAGTGAAGGTGTAAACCTGGAGGTAGAAACCTTAACAGTACATTTGACCTCTCAAAATCAAAAAATTTCAAGCAGACAACCGAAGAAAATTAACAACAATGACAATTGGTTTGATGAAGAATGCAAAATCCCAAGAAAGAAATTGAGAAACCTGTCCAACCAAACACATAAAGACCCAGAAAACCTGAGTCTACGCCTCCACTATGGTGAATCACTAAAACAATACAGAAATACATTACGGAAAAAGAAGGAACAGCATGTCAGAAATCAGCTCAATGTAATTGAAGAATCCATAGAATTTAACCACTTCTTGGAAAAATCACAAACACAAACAGACCCCCCAGAGCCCCAAGACAGCAACACAATTAGACCAACCAAGTTATGAGAAAACAGAAATACACATTGGAAAGAATTTACCAAAAAAACTGAGCAAACTAGAATGCTATTTGGTCCTAAACAGAGAGTACACAGTGGCAGAATACCTAACCACCGTGACTCACCCAAAAACTTTGGAAATCTTTGACTATATACGTGAGCATAGCCTTGCTATTGAGAAAAGCCGCCGAAGGCAGACCTGGCTCTCAAGATAAGACAGGCTATGTGCACACTGCCCACAAAATGAGATGGAAACTGAGCTGCACTTCCTAACCTCCTGCCAAATGTATGACCATATTAGAGACACATTTCCCTCAGATTACACAGAATTCAAAAGCAACTCTCATTTTGATAAACTCCCATATATATTGGGTGAAAAACCACAGTCTGCAACCACAGCAGCATTGCTTTGGCAATGTAAACACGTTTCCCATGCCAATAAAGCCCCTTAAATTGACATTGAATTGAGAGACAGAGAGACAGAGTGAGTGAGTGAGCCAGAGTGAGTGAGTGAGCCAGAGTGAGTGAGTGAGCCAGAGTGAGTGAGAGAGAGAGAGAGAGAGAGAGAGAGAGAGTATTTGGAGATCATAGAAAAGATGGACGGTGATAGAGAGGAAAGCCCGACGCATTGGTTTTTACTCTGTTTCTGCTCAGAGAGGCTGATCCAGGAACTGTTAGCACTGTTGGACGGTGTATAGAGATCACAGAGATATGTGAATGGTAGCATACAGACTGTGACGTAGCTAACATGATGATCAGAGACTTTCAAGATGGAATCCGCAGTAGAGGAAACAGTGCCACTGTCCCTCCCACCGCTGTTGTATTTGTTTTGTTGAGATGAGGAGCGCTGCACAAAATGCATTACATAATGCTGCTGTGCTATCGTGTGTGCAATGATGGGGGAAAACGGTGTTTGTTGTTTGTAGTAACTTCTTTGTTGGTGTAATATCACAAACTCTTGTGACTGTTTCACCATTACGTATTTCATCTTTAAGGGCCTGTTTCACCATTACGGATTTCATCTTTAAGGGCCAGTTTCACTATGAGGGATTCCAGCTTTAAGGGCCAGTTTCACCGTGAACGACTCCATCTTTAAGGGCCAGTTTCACTATGAACGTTTCCAGCTTTAAGGGCCAGTTTCACCATAAGGGATTCCAGCTTTAAGGGCCTGTTTCACCGTGAACGACTCCAGCTTTAAGGGCCTGTTTCACCATGAGGGATTACAGTGTTAAGGGCCTGTTTCACTATGAACGTTTCCAGCTTTAAGGGCCTGTTTCACTATGAACGTTTCCAGCTTTAAGGGCCTGTTTCACTATGAACGTTTCCAGCTTTAAGGGCCTGTTTCACTATGAACGTTTCCAGCTTTAAGGGCCAGTTTCACCATGAGGGATTCCAGCTTTAAGGGCCTGTTTCACCGTGAACGACTCCAGCTTTAAGGGCCTGTTTCACCATGAGGGATTCCAGCTTTAAGGGCCTGTTTCACTATGAACGTTTCCAGCTTTAAGGGCCAGTTTCACCATAAGGGATTCCAGCTTTAAGGGCCAGTTTCACCATAAGGGATTCCAGCTTTAAGGGCCTGTTTCACCGTGAACGACTCCAGCTTTAAGGGCCTGTTTCACTATGAACGTTTCCAGCTTTAAGGGCCTGTTTCACCATGAGGGATTCCAGCTTTAAGGGCCTGTTTCACCATGAGGGATTCCAGCTTTAAGGGCCTGTTTCCTAAAAACAGATTAAGCAGGCCAGGTTTAACAATTATGCTGAATGGAAAAGCCCCAATGTTTTAAGTCCAGGACTAGGGCTTATGGGGGAAACTATTTCAGTTCAAGTAAGATGTACATTTACCCCTTCTCTGTGAATATCTACATTAGGTCTAAGGTACACTACAAGCAAAGTAAAGCCAAGAAATGTGCCAATTAGCTAATTAAAATGCAACGGTTTTTGTATTCTTAGTGGGCAACTCAAGTAATTCCAGACCTCAAGGCTCAGACACATAATCCATCAATTAATTTTGTTCATTGATGTTCCAGTGTTAGAATGAGCTGCAGATAAAAGAGAGCGAACCCTGTTTTCCACATGTTGGCCCTAGAGACTAGAGTTGTCTAGCCTGGAAGGTGAACTTCATCAGTACCGCAGTGATCTGCAACCCCCAGTTTCTGGACCGGCACTAGTCCCTGGGATGTTGCTGACTGGTCTCAGATGGTTAGCTGACACTGATTTAGTATGTAAGCGGCCTTCTTAAGCCAAAATCACACGGAACGACGTCCTTCAACGGCGTGAAATGTGCGTGCGAGAGTGGCGAGCGTCAATTCACATACACTGCGTAGCATATGCCAACATAATTGTCATGAAAATCCTTCATAGTATTTGTTATGTTCGCTATGTATCCCCTGGGAATTTTGGTGTGTTCCTTTTGACTCACCGTAGATGTCCTATAGGAGCCACTGTACCTGCCTGGGCTAAACAGTTGTTGTTATGCTAGCTCACCAACTTGAGGATGTTGTAGCTAATAAACCCAGGCTCCTGGAGTTCCTGGAGTGTTCTAGCCATAGCCTGCCTAGGCTATATGATCGAAATCAACAAAGGTAGGCTGCCATTGTTTTTAAAAATGTAGCCTATTTGACTGATTAACCTTAGCTTACAGCCCAATACATTTTAAGCTGCATCTTTTGTCTACTTAGCATAGGGAAGATCGTAACAATTCCTCTATTTACATTTCTACGACCCACTCATTCTTTAGACCAGATTGTATTCATTTGAACCAAAGCCAAAAATATATAAATAAATAAATAAACGGGTTGTTCTCGGAGTATGATTCTCGCTTAGGGTGCGAGAGGACCCGGGTTCAAATCCTGGACAAGCCCCTGGGGTCCCGAGTGGTGCAGCGGTCTAAGGCACTGTATTTCAGTGCTAGAGGTGTCAGTACAGACCCTGGTTCGATTCCAGGCTGTATCACAACCGGCCGTGATTGGGAGTCCCGTGGGGCGGCACACAATTGGCCCAGGTTTGGCCGGGGTAGGCCATCATTGTAAATATACATGTGTTCTTAACTGACTTGTCTAGTTAAATAAAGGTTACGTAAAAATAAAACCATGCACTTTGTTTGAACTTTATCAATCAAAGTGGTTGTAAGCTACAGAGATAGTCTACTGTCAAGAAAATACATTGACAACGTGATATATGATTCTGAATCCAGTTGATAAATGTATAGAATGTTGTTGCGTTCATGCATTGCTACACTGTGTATCATAAACACTAGCCTAGGCATAATTTTGGCACTGGCAGATAAACTTCTCAACGCTAAATATACACATTTTAACTATACATTTCCCAATTCCAGACAATGCACTATTTTCTGCCAATTTATCCACTAATTTTACCAGCATTGTTCCGCGTAGACGCGAGAAAAATATACTTTCTAATTTGACGCTGGCGTTGATGCCCTTGACGCCGTTAACCTTCGCGCCAATTTGTTTTCTCTCACACTCTCATGCGCATTCTATTTCCAGCGTGACTACGCTCCTACTCACCATGTAGAATGTAGTCTTTCTTTTTGCCATTGATAAACCCAGAAGAAAAAGTACTCATCTTTTAGCACATTTCATATTTTGACACTCCGGAAAATAGCCAGACCGCAGCAATAATCATATACGGCAGTGTTATCATTGAGAAGTATATATAATGTATTTTTTATCACTTTACAGTCTCTCTCATCGCTCTGCACTCTAAATGCTCGTAGTCCAAAGTGGTCTGACATGATTAACCCATCAAGAACAGCATTTCAGTAGAGTGTTGGACAGTTACATCTTTATTGTTGCCGTGTCCTTCGGCACATTTCTCTGTTAATATCCCTTCTGATCTCTGATTTAAAACGGCCACTGTAATGTGTTCTGCCACCTCCTCCTCCCCCTGACACAAAAAGCCAATTTTGAGAAAAAGTGAAATATTTTAAAGGGGGATGTAGTTATCTCTTATTATAACAATCAAAGGACCAGCTGGATTGAGTGACAGCCAATGATGTTAATATGTCCTGCCTATTTTCATGGCGACAAAGGGAGATTTAGAGGGTAAAAAGGATCAACTTGGTTCATTATGGCTGGTGTTGAAATGTCGTATCAGTACGTCAGCCCCTACTATATCTCTCACTCACCTTCTGTTAGGCTCTGTTTTACTTATCTGTCCTGTTTCTCCTGGCCTCACTATCGCTCTCTCACCTTCTGTTAGGCTCTGTTTTACTTGTCCTGTTTCTCCTGGCCTCACTATCGCTCTCTCACCTTCTGTTAGGCTCTGTTTATCTGTCCTGTTTCTCCTGGCCTCACTATCGCTCTCTCACCTTCTGTTAGGCTCTGTTTATCTGTCCTGTTTCTCCTGGCCTCACTATCGCTCTCTCACCTTCTGTTAGGCTCTGTTTTACGTGTCCTGTTTCTCCTGGCCTCACTATCGCTCTCTCACCTTCTGTTAGGCTCTGTTTTACTTATCTGTCCTGTTTCTCCTGGTCTCACTATCGCTCTCTCACCTTCTGTTAGGCTCTGTTTTACGTGTCCTGTTTCTCCTGGCCTCACTATCGCTCTCTCACCTTCTGTTAGGCTCTGTTTTACTTATCTGTCCTGTTTCTCCTGGTCTCACTATCGCTCTCTCACCTTCTGTTAGGCTCTGTTTTACGTGTCCTGTTTCTCCTGGCCTCACTATCTCTCTCTCACCTTCTGTTAGGCTCTGTTTTACTTATCTGTCCTGTTTCTCCTGGCCTCACTATCTCTCTCTCACCTTCTGTTAGGCTCTGTTTTACTTATCTGTCCTGTTTCTCCTGGCCTCACTATCCCTCTCTCACCTTCTGTTAGGCTCTGTTTTACGTGTCCTGTTTCTCCTGGCCTCACTATCGCTCTCTCACCTTCTGTTAGGCTCTGTTTTACTTATCTGTCCTGTTTCTCCTGGTCTCACTATCGCTCTCTCACCTTCTGTTAGGCTCTGTTTTACGTGTCCTGTTTCTCCTGGCCTCACTATCGCTCTCTCACCTTCTGTTAGGCTCTGTTTTACTTATCTGTCCTGTTTCTCCTGGTCTCACTATCGCTCTCTCACCTTCTGTTAGGCTCTGTTTTACGTGTCCTGTTTCTCCTGGCCTCACTATCTCTCTCTCACCTTCTGTTAGGCTCTGTTTTACTTATCTGTCCTGTTTCTCCTGGCCTCACTATCCCTCTCTCACCTTCTGTTAGGCTCTGTTTTACGTGTCCTGTTTCTCCTGGCCTCACTATCTCTCTCTCACCTTCTGTTAGGCTCTGTTTTACTTATCTGTCCTGTTTCTCCTGGCCTCTCTATCTCTCTCAGACGCTCTTTTTCTACCTCACCAAACATTTCTATTATTTTTCATTGTTCTCTTTCTTCCCCTATTTCTCTCTCACCCTTTCATTCCCTCTCTCCCTCTCTCACCCCTCGCCCCCTTCATTCCCTTTCTCCCTCGCCCCCTCTCTCACCCCTCGCCCCCTCTCTCCCACTCTCACCCCTCGTCCCCTTCATTCCCTCTCCCTTTCTGTGGCCCAGGTTTAGTGTGATGTGCAAACAATTTAGTGTTTTCCCCTTGTCCTTAGAGGCTGTTCTTTCAGTGTAGAGAGAGAGAGAGAGAGTGAGTAATAATGAGAGAAAGAAAGAAGGAAAGCAGAGAAAGAGAGCACTAATGGTGTTTATCAAAGTCAGGATTCAGTAGCAGTCAGTCTGATCCGTGACATCAAAGCCTGGTGTTCTCAATGCTTCCCACTTCCCTGGATGTCTGTTCATCACCCTAGTGTTCTCCACTCTGCCCACTTCCCTGGATGTCTGTTCATCACCCTAGTGTTCTCCACTCTGCCCACTTCCCTGGATGTCTGTCCATCACACTAGTGTTCTCCACTCTGCCCACTTCCCTGGATGTCTGTCCATCACCCTAGTGTTCTCCACTCTGCCCACTTCCCTGGATGTCTGTTCATCACCCTAGTGTTCTCCACTCTGCCCACTTCCCTGGATGTCTGTCCATCACACTAGTGTTCTCCACTCTGCCCACTTCCCTGGATGTCTGTCCATCACCCTAGTGTTCTCCACTCTGCCCACTTCCCTGGATGTCTGTTCATCACCCTAGTGTTCTCCACTCTGTCCACTTCCCTGGATGTCTGTCCATCACCCTAGTGTTCTCCACTCTGCCCACTTCCCTGGATGTCTGTTCATCACACTAGTGTTCTCCACTCTGCCCACTTCCCTGGATGTCTGTCCATCACCCTAGTGTTCTCCACTCTGCCCACTTCCCTGGATGTCTGTCCATCACCCTAGTGTTCTCCACTCTGCCCACTTCCCTGGATGTCTGTCCATCACCCTAGTGTTCTCCACTCTGCCCACTTCCCTGGATGTCTGTCCATCACCCTAGTGTTCTCCACTCTGCCCACTTCCCTGGATGTCTGTCCATCACCCTAGTGTTCTCCACTCTGCCCACTTCCCTGGATGTCTGTCCATCACCCTAGTGTTCTCCACTCTGCCCACTTTCCTGGATGTCTGTCCATCACCCTAGTGTTCTCCACTCTGCCCACTCCCCTGGATGTCTGTCCATCACCCTAGTGTTCTCCACTCTGCCCACTTCCCTGGATGTCTGTCCATCACCCTAGTGTTCTCCACTCTGCCCACTTCCCTGGATGTCTGTTCATCACCCTAGTGTTCTCCACTCTGCCCACTTCCCTGGATGTCTGTTCATCACACTAGTGTTCTCCACTCTGCCCACTTCCCTGGATGTCTGTCCATCACCCTAGTGTTCTCCACTCTGACCACTTCCCTGGATGTCTGTTCATCACCCTAGTGTTCTCCACTCTGCCCACTTCCCTGGATGTCTGTCCATCACCCTAGTGTTCTCCACTCTGCCCACTTTCCTGGATGTCTGTCCATCACCCTAGTGTTCTCCACTCTGCCCACTCCCCTGGATGTCTGTCCATCACCGTAGTGTTCTCCACTCTGCCCACTTCCCTGGATGTCTGTCCATCACCCTAGTGTTCTCCACTCTGCCCACTTCCCTGGATGTCTGTTCATCACCCTAGTGTTCTCCACTCTGCCCACTTCCCTGGATGTCTGTTCATCACACTAGTGTTCTCCACTCTGCCCACTTCCCTGGATGTCTGTCCATCACCCTAGTGTTCTCCACTCTGACCACTTCCCTGGATGTCTGTTCATCACCCTAGTGTTCTCCACTCTGCCCACTTCCCTGGATGTCTGTCCATCACACTAGTGTTCTCCACTCTGCCCACTTCCCTGGATGTCTGTCCATCACCCTAGTGTTCTCCACTCTGCCCACTTCCCTGGATGTCTGTCCATCACCCTAGTGTTCTCCACTCTGCCCACTTCCCTGGATGTCTGTCCATCACACTAGTGTTCTCCACTCTGCCCACTTCCCTGGATGTCTGTCCATCACCCTAGTGTTCTCCACTCTGCCCACTTCCCTGGATGTCTGTCCATCACACTAGTGTTCTCCACTCTGCCCACTTCCCTGGATGTCTGTCCATCACACTAGTGTTCTCCACTCTGCCCACTTCCCTGGATGTCTGTTCATCACACTAGTGTTCTCCACTCTGCCCACTTCCCTGGATGTCTGTCCATCACACTTGTATACTTGGAAGACCTAGTTGACATACCTAATAGGACCATGGAAATGTTTGTATTGTAATGGGCAAGTAAATGTATGGAAGGGATGATAAAAATGGAAATTATATGTTTAAAAAATACTGGCTTTGGTTACTCGACAGCTGTGCACACACCTTCCTTTGGTATTATTTTGTATTTTAACTAGGAAAGTCAGAAGAAATTCTTATTTACAATGATGGTCTACTCTGGCCAAACCCAGACGACGCTGGGCCAATTATGTGCCGCCCTATGGGACTCCCAATCACGGCCGGATTTGATACAGCCTGGATTCGAACCAGGGACTGTAGTGACGCTTCTTGCAGTGAGATGCAGTTCCTTAGACCGCTGCTCCCGTTGTAGTCCAGTATCATTACCCTCCAGGTATCACAGGTCCGGGTTGTTGTGGGTCTGGCTGGCCATGAGTCTGGAGATGGCTGAACAGGCCAATCCGTGACCTGCAGATCTTGTCTCAGTGGGGGCAGGGATGGTCAGATCCTGTCTCAGTGGGGCAGGGGCGGTCAGATCCTGTCTCAGTGGGGTCAAAGATGGTCAGATCCTGTCTCAGTGGGGACGATTTCTTATTTTATTTTAATTTTTTTTACACCTTTATTTAATCTTTATTTAACTTGACAAGTCAGTTAAGAACACATTCTTATTTTCAATGACGGCCTAGGAACGTTCAGGGGCAGAACGACAGATTTTTAACCTTGTCAGCTCGGGGGATCCGTTCTTGCAACCTTACAGTTAACTAGTCCAATGCTCTAACACCTGATTACATTGCACTCCACGAGGAGCCTGCCTGTTAGTGAATGCAGTAAGCTAAGGTAAGTTGCTAGCTAGTATTAAACTTATCTTATAATAAACAATCAGTCAATGACTGTCATTGCGCCAATGTGTACTTAACCATAAACATCAATGCCTTTCTTAAAATCAATAGACAAGTATATATTTTTAAACCTGCATATTTAGCTAAAAGAAATCCAGGTTAGCAGGCAATATTAACCAGGTGAAATTGTGTCATTTCTCTTGCGTTCATTGCACGCAGAGTCAGGGCATTGCACGCAGAGTCAGGGTATATGCAACAGTTTGGGCCGCCTGGCTCTTTGCGAACTAATTTGCCAGAATTTTACGTAATTATGACAACATTGAAGGTTGTGCAATGTAACAGGAATATTTAGACTCATGGATGCCACCCATTAGATAAAAAACGGAACGGAATAAACGTTTTGTTTTCGAGGTGATAGTTTCCGGATTAGTCAAAGGTATATGGTTTAGAGAGAAATAGTCGACGTGTTATAATTCCTGTAATAACTTGCGGCTGAATTTGAAAGGGGTTCCTTCGTTATTTTACCGTTCATGTCTTCCATAGAGAATGTCTTGATCTACTTCAAATAAGGTCTGTGTTTCGTGCAGGCTTAAACCGCCTTGACGTTTTGATACCCATGTAAATCTCACTAGGATAAGGTAACGTTTGTCAACATATTTTCATAAATCCACTCTACAATTTTTTTATCTTTGCTTATATTTAGCCAATATTGATCAGAGTTACCTTGTCCTATGGATATCTACACAGTTATAAAATTGGCACGGTGATGTAAGCCTACACGAAACACAGACCTTATTTTAAGTGAATCTAAAAATATCCTATGGAATAAATAAAGGAACCGCTTTTCAGATTTTGCTAGAAGGTGTCATGGGAATTATGACTCGCACTTTGGTTGTCAATTCTTACCATGCCCATTATCAAAATAGGATTTCCTGCATATAGAAATTAAAGTTTTTGTTTTCAACATTCATCACAGGTAACTTAAACTCTATTTTTATTCAAACAATTGAGAGTATTTGTCTCCTAAGCAGACTTCAGTATCATTGTCACTTCAGAGCTGTGTGCGCGTGTGTGTATTTATGTATTATAGTATTAAGTTAAAATAAAAGTGTTCATTGTTCATTCAGTATTGTTGCAATTGTCATTATTACAAAAATGTGTGTGTGTGTGTGATATATACAGTATATATATATATTTTTATTTTTATTTTTAATAAATCGGCCGATTAATCGGTATCGGCTTTTTTTGCCCTCCAATAATCGGTATCGGCATTGAAAAATCATAATCGGTTGCCCTCTAGTCTGTATGCATGTGTTGTGTTTGTGTGCATGTGTCTGTGTGTGTCTGTATGTGTCTGTCTGTGTGTGCATTTGTCTGTCTGTGTGTCTGTGTATTTGTGCGTGCGTCTGTCTGTATGTCTCGGTGTGTGTGTGTGGGTGTGTGTGCGTGCGTGTGTCTGTCTGTATGTGTCTGTGTGTCTGTCTGTCTGTATGTGTCTGTGTGTCTGTCTGTATGTGTCGGTGTCTGTGTGTCTGTCTGTCTGTCTGTCTGTCTGTCTGTCTGTCTGTCTGTCTGTCTGTCTGTCTGTCTGTCTGTCTGTCTGTCTGTCTGTCTGTCTGTCTGTCTGTCTGTCTGTCTGTCTGTCTGTCTGTCTGTCTGTCTGTCTGTCTGTCTGTCTGTCTGTCTGTCTGTCTGTCTGTCTGTCTGTCTGTCTGTCTGTCTGTCTGTCTGTCTGTCTGTCTGTCTGTCTGTCTGTCTGTCTGTCTGTCTGTCTGTCTGTCTGTCTGTGTGTATATGTGCTTTCTTGTATGTGAGTGAGTGTGCCCGGTGGGGTAATAAATGTTCCCCCGACCCTTTCAATATGTTGATTGGCCAATATCTCAGTCCCTGGCAATCACCATGAGCAATGGATGAAAAGATACTTCATTATGTTCCATGAAGTGGCCACAGCTACTCAACCCACCAATCACTATAATCACTATAATCAATACATTCGTCAATTCCTATTCCTACTCAACCCACCAATCTTAATTCTTATTTACAATGATGGTCTACTCTGGCCAAACCCAGACGACGCTGGGCCAATTATGTGCCGCCCTATGGGACTCCCAATCACGGCCGGATTTGATACAGCCTGGATTCGAACCAGGGACTGTAGTGACGCTTCTTGCAGTGAGATGCAGTTCCTTAGACCGCTGCTCCCGTTGTAGTCCAGTATCATTACCCTCCAGGTATCACAGGTCCGGGTTGTTGTGGGTCTGGCTGGCCATGAGTCTGGAGATGGCTGAACAGGCCAATCCGTGACCTGCAGATCTTGTCTCAGTGGGGGCAGGGATGGTCAGATCCTGTCTCAGTGGGGCAGGGGCGGTCAGATCCTGTCTCAGTGGGGTCAAAGATGGTCAGATCCTGTCTCAGTGGGGACGATTTCTTATTTTATTTTAATTTTTTTTACACCTTTATTTAATCTTTATTTAACTTGACAAGTCAGTTAAGAACACATTCTTATTTTCAATGACGGCCTAGGAACGTTCAGGGGCAGAACGACAGATTTTTAACCTTGTCAGCTCGGGGGATCCGTTCTTGGATCCGTTCCGTCAATTCCTATTCCTACTCAACCCACCAATCACTATAATCACTATAATCAATACATTCGTCAATTCCTATTCCTACTCAACCCACCAATCACTATAATCACTATAATCACTATAATCAATACATTCGTCAATTCCTATTATTTCCTCTTTTCTCATCAACACAAACTCAACAATGAATTCACTGTAATTCACCGCTTTTCTCTACCATTCAGGACCGAACGGCATGATATCAAAATCCATTCTTATTTTGCGCCCAACGAAAAAGCAATTTTCATTTGAGACAAGGGAAAATATGGCTTCTATAATCTCTTCTCTGGAGATGATCCGTCTTTCTGCAATTCAAAGTGAAGCGTGATCAATCCTACGCGTGTGTTCTGTGACCTGTGTAGGAATCGGAGAGCAGTTCTCATAATGCGTTTTCATCATTTTACATGGGTTTAAAGGCCTCCACGTTTTATATTAAAAATAGACCTCCATTTATCAGTGCTGGGAAAACACACACACACACACACACCGACACATACAGACAGACACACATCATACATACACACACAAACACACATGCTCACTCTCTCTCACACACACACACACACACACACACACACACACACGCTTACTCACTCACTCGCATACACACACACATACATACACACACAAACACACATGCTCACTCTCACACACAAACACACATGCTTACTCACTCACTCTCTCACACACACACACACACATACATACACACACAAACACACATGCTCACTCTCACACACACAAACACACATGCTTACTCTCACACACACACACACACACACACACACACATGCTCACTCACTCACTCACACACACAAACACACATGCTCACTCTCTCTCTCACACACACACACACACACACACACACACACTTACTCACTCACTCGCATACACACACACATACATACACACACAAACACACATGCTCACTCTCACACACAAACACACATGCTTACTCACTCACTCTCTCACACACACACACACACATACATACACACACAAACACACATGCTCACTCTCACACACACAAACACACATGCTTACTCTCACACACACACACACACACACACACACACACACACACACACATGCTCACTCACTCACTCACTCACACACACAAACACACATGCTCACTCTCTCTCTCACACACACACACACACACACACACACACACACACACACACACACACACACACACACACACACACACACACACACACACACACACACACACACACACACACACACAGAGTGGAGACACACATTAAGTGAACAGTTA
This sequence comes from Salvelinus alpinus, assembly GCF_045679555.1. Classification (NCBI taxonomy): domain Eukaryota; kingdom Metazoa; phylum Chordata; class Actinopteri; order Salmoniformes; family Salmonidae; genus Salvelinus; species Salvelinus alpinus. The sequence continues at coordinate 13,344,216 of NC_092095.1, forward strand.
TTAATCCCTCTGTAGGCTGAGGCCAGCTCTGTAGTATATTCTGTCTCTCTAGGAGGTACGCAGGCTGCTGGTCATTCTCCCCTTCTCTCTGTAGGCTGAGGCCAGCTCTGTAGTATATTCTGTCTCTCTAGGAGGGACGAAGGCTGCTGGTCAGTCTCCCCTTCTCTCTGTAGGCTGAGGCCAGCTCTGTGGCTGTACTGTAAGAAACTTCCATATGACACGTACACAGGCATAACACACACACACACTCACACACTCCGCTCCCTCGCCTCACCTCATCACATCCGCTGTCTCTTCTCTCTCCCTTTCTCTCTCTCTATATCTCCATCTCTCTCTCTATATCTCCATCTCCATCTCTCTCACTATTTCTCCATATCTCTCGCTCTTTCTCCATCTCTGTTTCTCCATCTCTCTCTATTTCTCCATCTCTCTATTTGTCTCTGTTGACAGCACACTCCTCTCTATCTGTCTGTCACTGTGTCTCAGTCACACTCCTCTCTCTGTCTATGTCACTGTGTCTCAGTCACACTCCTCTCTCTGTCTATGTCACTGTGTCTCAGTCACACTCCTCTCTCTGTCTATGTCACTGTGTCTCAGTCACACTCCTCTCTATCTGTCTGTCACTGTGTCTCAGTCACACTCCTCTCTCTGTCTATGTCACTGTGTCTCAGTCACACTCCTCTCTCTGTCTATGTCACTGTGTCTCAGTCACACTCCTCTCAGGCGACAGCTTGCACACTGGCCCTGTCATTTAGCATCATGCTAGACCACTGCTGACTTACTCCAGGTTACTGTGTCCCTATCTGGCCCTGTCATTTAGCATCATGCTAGACCAGTGCTGACTTACTCTAGTGGTTAGAGCGTTGGGCCAGTAACCGAAAGGTTGCTAGATCGAATCCCCGAGCTGACAAGGTAAAAATCTATCATTCTGCACCTGAACAAGGCAGTTAACACACTGTTTCTAGGTCGTCATTGTAAATAAGAATTTGCCTAGTTAAATAAAACAAAATGTACTGTGTCCTTATCTGTGTTACACTGGCCTTATGCTAACATCCCTATTAGGCTGTGTGGATGCTAACACAGCTAGGTAGTCCCCGAAGCACACAGGGACAGGTGTAGCTACAGCTAGCGGTCAGCTAATCGCTAACTAGCCTGCAGGATGTGTAGAGATACCAGTTAACTGGGCTGTAAGAGATGTGAGTCATAGGTAGGGTTGATTTCCTCGTGTTGTGTCTACAGTAGAATCTGCCCTTCTGCTATAAGAATCAACACTATAGCATATGTCACAAATGTCCTGGTTTTAACCCTGATAGCTGAAGGAAGATTGTGGCAGATTTTGTTGTTTTTAATTTATATTTAATCATAATCTGAACTTGGACACAGGCTCTATTTTAACAAACGCAATGGTAAATCTTAGCGCTGGTGATAGCATTATTTTAGCTATTTTCACAACTGGAATTATGGGCGCAGTAGCTGGCGTTGGAGCAAAATGGCTGGGTTTTGACAAATAAACAAGTTGTGGGTGTGCCGAGGCTTGACCCCTCACTGGCAAATCAGAACGTGGCTAAATATGTGGTTGCTTAAAGTTGTTTATTTACGGATTTTTATGTATTGTGTTTTCATCAACTCCAATTTGAATGTTAGTCCATTGTAGCCGAGAAGGTTAAATAGCCTGCCTGCCCCATATTGGCTGTGTTGAACATACAGTCCACATTGTTCTAATTGCATGGCTTCAATATGGAAATACACTGTTAAACATAGGCTATAGCATTAACACTGTTAAACATAGGCTATAGCATTAACACTGTTAAACATAGGCTATAGCATTAACACTGTTAAACATAGGCTATAGCATTAACACTGTTAAACATAGGCTATAGCATTAACACTGTTAAACATAGGCTATAGCATTAACACTGTTAAACATAGGCTATAGCATTAACACTGTTAAACATAGGCTATAGCATTAACACTGATACACATAGGCTATAGCATTTACACTGATATAGGGGCTAGGCCTATAGCATTAACACTGTTAAACATAGGCTATAGCATTAACACTGATATAGGGGCTAGGCCTATAGCATTAACACTGATGTAGGGGCTAGGCCTATAGCATTAACACTGATGTAGGGGCTAGACCTATAGCATTAACACTGATATAGGGGCTAGACCTATAGCATTAACACTGATATAGGGGCTAGGCCTATAGCATTAACACTGATATAGGGGATAGGCCTATAGCATTAACACTGATGTAGGGGCTAGACCTATAGCATTAACACTGATATAGGGGATAGGCCTATAGCATTGTAGTCTGGACATGGACATGCCAAACGTTGTCAATAAGCAAGACTAAATTCACTAGGCTATTGATAAGGCCTAAAAAGACAGTGTATAATTATAAGCCAATGTTAATTAAAAACAAAACAACAACTTGTTTTGAAAAGGCTATGTCTAAATACAGTTACAGGTACTATAATTACTGGGTGTAAAATACAGACAAGGCAACTTAGACTATGTAGACTTTTACGCACATCCAAACCTTTCACAGGGGGCTGGATAACGATCCAATATGAAGAGAAAGGGGGAATGTCCATTCACTGTGATACTGCTGTAATGTTATGTCTTATAAACATCATGGAACCATCTTACAGATCATTTATTTACACTCCAGAAATAGCAGATGAAATTGTATTACATTAAAATTAAACAAAGAAAAAAAACACTGGGATAGAGCTGGGATAGAGCTGGGATAGAGCCGGGATAGAGCCGGGATAGAGCCGGGATAGAGCCGGGATAGAGCCGGGATAGAGCCGGGATAGAGCCGGGATAGAGCTGGGATAGAGCTGGGATAGAGCTGGGATAGAGCCGGGATAGAGCCGGGATAGAGCCGGGATAGAGCCGGGATAGAGCCGGGATAGAGCCGGGATAGAGCCGGGATAGAGGCGGGATAGAGCTGGGATAGAGGCGGGATAGAGCTGGGATAGAGCTGGGATAGAGCTGGGATAGAGCTGGGATAGAGCTGGGATAGAGCTGGGATAGAGCTGGGATAGAGCTGGGATAGAGCTGGGATAGAGCCGGGATAGAGCCGGGATAGAGCCGGGATAGTGCCGGGATAGAGCCGGGATAGAGCCGGGATAGAGCTTGGATAGAGCTGGGATAGAGCTGGGATAGAGCTGGGATAGAGCTGGGATAGAGCTTGGATAGAGCTTGGATAGAGGCGGGATAGAGCCGGGATAGAGCCGGGATAGAGCCGGGATAGAGCCGGGATAGAGCTTGGATAGAGCTGGGATAGAGCTGGGATAGAACTGGGATAGAGCTGGGATAGAGCTTGGATAGAGCTGGGATAGAGCTTGGATAGAGCTGGGATAGAACTGGGATAGAGCTGGGATAGAGCTGGGATAGAGCTGGGATAGAGCTGGGATAGAACTGGGATAGAGCTGAGATAGAGCTTGGATAGAGCTGGGATAGAGCTGGGATAGAGCTGGGATAGAGCCGGGATAGAGCCGAGATAGAGCCGGGATAGAGCCGGGATAGAGGTGGGATAGAGCCGGGATAGAGCCGAGATAGAGCCGAGATAGAGCCGGGATAGAGCCGGGATAGAGCTTGGATAGAGCCGGGATAGAGCCGGGATAGAGCCTGGATAGAGCCGGGATAGAGCCGGGATAGAGCCGGGATAGAGCTTAGATAGAGCCGGGATAAAGCTGAAATAGAGCTTGGATAGAGCTGGGATAGAGCTTGGATAGAGCTTGGATAGAGCCGAGATAGAGCTTGGATAGAGCCGGGATAGAGCCGGGATAGAGCCGAGATAGAGCTGAGATAGAGCTTAGATAGAGCCGGGATAGAGCCGAAATAGAGCTTGGATAGAGCTGGGATAGAGCTGAGATAGAGCTTGAATAGAGCTGAGATAGAGGCGGGATAGAGCTGGGATAGAGCCGGGATAGAGCCGGGATAGAGCCGGGATAGAGCTGGGATAGAGCTGAAATAGCCGTGATAGAGCTGAAATAGCTGGGATAGAGCTGGGATAGAGCTGAGAGTTATCTGACTTCCTGTTGCCGTGCTGTTCTTATGGCAGACTGCTCTCGTCTCTGCTTAAAGAGGTCTAATACTTTGTTTTATAAAATCCAGAAAAAATTCACAGACTAAAATGGGATCGTGACTAAGCTCTGACGGCCTTGTACTGATTAACTGAGATTATCATGCATACAAATGTACTCAGGCTGGCAGGCAAGCAAGAAGGCAGGCAGGCAAGCAAGAAGGCAGGCAGGCAAGCCATAAGGAAGGCAAGCAGGAAGTCAGGCAGGCAAGCAGAAAGGCAGGCAAGCAGGAAGAAGGGCATGCTGGCAGGAAGACAGGCAGGCAAGCAGGTAGGCAGGCAAGCAGGACGGCAGGCAAGCACACATGACACACACACACACATATGCAGGCATGCACACATGCACATACCCTCTCTCTCTCTCTCACTCACACACACACCCCACCCCCTGTTAGTGTCAGGTGCAGTATTCCTGCAGAGTGTGTATTAATAACACTACAGTGGTTTTCCTGTCAGTGGGAGAATGTGTTTCAAAAGCAGAAGGGTTTTCCCCCGTGTCAGGAGGGGAACTCACGGCTAGGCTTCTGACAAGCTTAGAGTGGACCCCCACACGCCTGCCTGCTGAGATACACACACACTAACGCATATGCTGTGTGTGTGTGTGGGAGGAGGATCACAGTGGGAAGGCTTTGGTTTAATGTGATTTAAAACACACTTGTGTCCATTGAAGCCTCTTGTGTTTAAAGTGGCTATAACATTACACTCAACATGCTATAGACTGAGATGAAGCTTTTACAGCCCATTGAATGGAGTTCAGTGGTAAGAAAACAACAGGAGAGCTCTTGGCCATTTCAGCCTCAGTCAACAGTTCTCTGGACAGAGGACAAGTCACACACACACAGAGAGCGAGAGAGAGAGCGAGAGAGAGAGCGAGAGAGAGAGAGAGAGAGAGAGAGAGAGAGACTTTTTTTGACTTTTTGTCTTTCTTTATTGAAACATTCTCATTTCATTTAAAACTCACCCCCCCCTAAAATAAAAAAACAAAAATATATCCTGTACTGCATACATGTACCATACTCACCTTTCCATCTACCACATGATACAAACCACCATCACCATACACAAAAACAATACCCTCTCCTACAACCGTATATCCAAAACATCTTCCCCAGCAATACAGACAGCCCCCCCAACACACCATATCTCCTCAAACATCTCCACACATTTGATCATTTTATAGAAGTCAAACTCAACCCTAAGGCGCGCAGAGACCATCCCATTAAACAGTAGTAAAGGGTCTGTTATCCCCCCACCTTTGACCCTGTTTCTCCTTGTTAGCCAAATAGCTAATTTTGCCTGAGCAAACAGAAAATTCAACAAAACACATTTTTCTTTCTCCTTACTCGAATACCTGTATCCCATTATAAACATCCCAACAGCAAAAACCACCCCCAACCTGTCACACAGACATTCCAACAGAGACATTAAAGGCATTAACCTGGTGCACACAGAAAACACATGAATCACAGTTTCTTTCATTTGACAGAAAGGACACCCCTGCCCAATTCCCGGATCAACCCGTGCCAACCAGCTGTTAGTGGCCAGGGCTCCATGAAGAACCCTCCACTGGAGGTCCCCTGACCTCTTTGGTACTGGGGGTTTGTAGAGCGCCCTCCATCTAAAACCCACCATACTCTCCGCCACACATACCCCCTGCCACTGATGTGCCTTCACTCCTGTTAGGCTTCTAATGTTCCTAACCTTAACGCAGAGGTTGTAGAGGGCTTTACCTCCCACCCCCTCAAACTCCCCCAGGCTCGGAGTGTTAAAATCTAACAAGTCCTCCAGACCCCCTTGCCAGTCTCCAGTCTCTGCCGTCACCTGCAGTGGCGGAAACATTGGTGGCCCCTCTCCCTTTGGCCTCTCAAACACCCCCCTTACCGGCTCAGACAGTGCCTCCTGGACCTCCTCCAGGAATCTCTCCAGCAGCCTAAGAGACGTTATTCCTGTTTGTTGCGCCAAGACCTCCGGGGTTTTCCACCCCTCCTCTCCCAGCAGTCTCAGGTCACCTAGCCTTTGTAAACCCCCTGCCATCAGTTGCCTCTGCAGGGTGGCCGACTGAACCGATCTCAAAGGGATGGCTGGGTTGTGGAAAATAGGCTCCTCCCACACCCACTGCCCAGGCTCCACACCCCCTTCTCGTGTGGGCCTTAGCAGCTGCCAGGCCCTCAGCACCGCAGAGTAAAACTCTGAGAGACCTGCTGTACTCAGCCTCTCCAGCTTCATGAGGAACAGCTGCCGGTCCAACCCTAATCCGCCAGCTCTCCTCAGCAGCGCGCATGCTGGTTCCCTCCAGCCAACATCAGTATGGTACAGCAGTCTCTGCACCGCCTTTAGCCGGAAAGCAGCCATCCTGCTCTCCAGTTCCACCAGGCCCTGTCCTCCTTCGTGGACGGTCATGTACAACACTGCTGCCTTCAGCCAGTGATGGCCCGACCAAAAGAAGTCCACCAGCTTGCGTTGCAGGTCTGCAAGCAGACCGGCGGGGGGGTTGAGGACAGCCAGTTTATGCCACAAGGAAGATGCCACCAGGTTGTTGATTATCAGCACCCTCCCTCTATATGACACTTGGGACAGGAGCCACCTCCACCTGGCCAGTCTTGACACCACTGCCTGTGACAGCCCCTCCCAGTTCTTGCTGACCCACCTCTCCGAGCCCAGGTACACCCCCAACACTTTAAGCCCTTCACAACCCCACTGCAAACCCCCTGGAAGCAGAGGAGGAGCCCTATCCCCCCATGCCCCACATAACAGAGCTTTGCTCTTTCCCCAGTTTACCTTAGCTGATGAAGCTCCCTCGTACACCTTCAGACTGGTCTCTAGCTCCTGCATATCTTGCCCATCCCTGACCATCACAGAAACATCATCTGCATATGCTGAGACTGCTATTCCTGTCACCACCTCCATGCCTGTCCAGCACACTCCCCGCAGTCTCCTGCGTAGCAGTCCTAAAAAAGGCTCAATGGCTAGTGTGTACAGCTGCCCAGATAGAGGGCATCCTTGTCTAATGCCCCGTCTCACCCAGACAGGCCTACTGAGCGCCCCTCCCACCTTAACCATACATGACGCCCCAGCATACAACAGCTTCACACAGTTCACAAAGCTCTTCTCAAACCCAAAAACAGACATCGCATTAAACAGATACTCATGAATCCACTCTATCAAAAGCCTTCTCTTGATCTAAAGAGACCAGTCCAAAGTTCACATTAGAACCTCACGACAAGTCCAACATGTCCCTAATCAAGAACAAGTTGTCCGTGATTGAGCGTCCCGGTACACAATATGTCTGGTCCTTGTGTATTATAGAGTCCAGATGGGACTTCAGTCTGTTAGAGAGGACCTTGGCAAATATCTTATAGTCCGCACAGAGTAATGCCACAGGCCTCCAGTTCTTAAGTTCACACAAGTCCCCTTTTTTGGGCAGGAGAGTCAGTGCCGCCCGACGGCAGCTCATCGGCAACTCTCCTACCTCGACGCATTCACGCAACACGCAAAAGAAATCCTGTCCAATAGTTCCCCAGAATTTTTTGTAAAACTCCACTGGAAGTCCATCGACCCCGGGTGCACGACCGGGGGACATCTGGGTTACGGCCTCTGCCAGTTCATGTGACAACAGAGGAATGTCCATTTCATCCCTCTGTGCCCGAGAGAGCTTAGGGAGTCCTGCGAACAAGACCTGAGCACACATAGGATCACACATTTCTGCCCTATACAATTCAGTATAAAACTCCACAGTCCGCTCCCGCATCTCCCCCACCACAGAGGTCACCCGCCCATCAGACAGCCGTAGACAATGCATACCCTTGGCTTCACTGGTCTGTCTTTCCAAACCAAAGAAGAAGGAGCTGGGAGCATCCATCTCCTTGAGCATGGAGAACCTAGCTCTTACAAGTGCTCCCTTTGCTTTAACCTGGAAAAAACTACCCAGGTCCCTACGTAATTCGGCTAAGTTAGCCTGGAGGCCTACATTGCCTTGCCCCACCATCTCTACCTCCATCTCACTAATACACCGCTCTAGTTCCCCCAATACTCTCCTAGCCTCTGAGGATGAGAGAGCTGTGTACTGTTGACAGAAAAGCCGAATTTGCACTTTCCCCACATCCCACCATTGACTCAGAGACTCATACTCCTCTCTTCGCTGCCCCCATCTTTCCCAAAAAGTCTGGAAACCTGAGCAAAAAGTGGCATCTTGTAAGAGCTTTACATTGAACTTCCAATAAGATGCCTGCCGGGGCCCTGGTGAAATAGACAGCCGAGCCATGGTTATGTGGTGATCCGAAAACCCCACTGGGAGAATGGTAGCACCCAGCAGCCTATTGCTCTGATTCCTGGACATGTAAAAACGATCAAGTCGAGCTGCACTCACCCTAGCCCCAAAAACCTTCACCCACGTATACTGTCTTGTGTTTGGATGTTTAGTTCTCCAAACATCCACTAGGTCAAACTGATTAAAGATGTCCCTTAACACTCCCACTGACACTGAATGAGGCTCTTCCCCATTTCTGTCTTTTGTAAAATCCATTGTACAGTTCCAGTCACCTCCGATCACCAGCGTCTCCTCAGGCGCTACTTGTGAGAGTTCCTGTCTAAGACTCCCAAATAGAACCCCTCTTTCTCTCCCTGTGTTAGGCGCATACACATTTATAAAGACAAAACCCATGTTGTTAATCTCTGCTTTAACAACAAGCAACCTGCCCCTACACACCTCCTTTGAGGAGCAAATTTTTACAGCCAGACCCGGTGCAAAAAGGACTGCCACCCCTGCACTAAGATTTGTCCCATGGCTCAACACACTTGCCCCTTTCCACCAGAGCCCCCAATCAACTTCATTCACCACATCACTATGCGTCTCCTGCAGAAACAACACCTGTACTTTCTGTTGTTTTACATATTCACCCAACACACTCCTCTTTCCCGCATCTCTGGCACCATTTATATTAAGCGAGCCTACCCAAAGAGTCTCCATAAGAAGTGGGAGAAAAGCCAGCAGAGAAATAGACCAATAGGAAAGCTCAAAAAGCCCCAGTGTCAGTAAGAAATTAAACATTTAAACAGTGTCTGAAGGTAAACCTTTACGCACTGTTGTGACCCACTTCCTCAACCTAAACCGTTTCTTGGGTGAGAGGACACCATGCCCCTCATTTCTCATAGCATGTTGTACTGATCTTACAAACTTTCTAGAATCAGGAAAAAAAGCCTCAAGATTAACTTTTTTCCCCTTAGTCTCATTCAGGAACCTTGTCAGTTCTCTCAACGTGTACTTAGACCCCTCTGGTTGACTGGCTGTCAGCTCCGGGCCAATTGAAGAGGAGTCTGAAAAAAATAACTCCTCATCCTCAGACTCACTTTCCTCCTCTTCTCTATCTCCCACCCTGACCACCTGCCCTTTCTCTCTGGTTAGGGCCTCACCCACAGCAACAGGCAACATTTCCATGGTGCCTTTGTCCACACCCTTTTTCCTTTTCCTCTTGACACCCTCCTCCTCCCCCCCTAATCTCTTACACTTCCCCACTATACTCTCCTCATCCACTAGAATAACCTGACTAGACCCAGTATCATCTACACCACCCTCCATAGCATGACTCGGCCCAGCATCATCTGCACCACCCTCCATAGCATGACTCGGCCCAGCATCATCTACACCACCCTCCATAGCATGACTTGGGCCAGCCTCAGCTACCCCACCATCCATAGCTTGACTAGACTCAGCCTCTGCTATACCACCATCCATAGCCTGCCTAGACCCAGCACCCTCTACACCACCCTCCATAGCATAACTAGGCCCAGCCTCAGCTACCCCACCATCTCTAGCCTGACTAGACCCAGCCTGTGCTTCCCCACCATCTCTAGCCTGACTAGACCCAGCCTCTGCTTCTCCACCATCTCTAGCCTGACTAGACCCAGCCTCCACTACCCTACCATCTCTAGCCTGACTAGGCCCAGCCTCATCTACACCACCATCTCTAGACTGACTAGGCCCAGCCTCTGCTGTCTGCATCTCCTTACCCCCTGCATTTTGACCTCGATTTCCCCCATTTGCGCTTGTATCCTCACCTTGTCTACGGCCTTTATGTGGGCACGCAAAGCTCTTGTGCCCCAAATCCCCACATTCAAAACACCGTAGACTATCTGTGCTGGCAAAACCTGCATAGAGCCCCTCCCCATGCCTCACTTTAAAATGCACATTTAGCTGTTGCTCGTTGTTGTTCAGAAACATAAACACTTGCCTCCGGAACGAAACAACGTGTTTAACGGCATCTGCCTGAAACCCTGCTGACAGTACACGGAAACCGATAGCAAACTTACCAAAACGACTCAGCTCTTTCCTAATTTGATCATCCGTGATAAACGGAGGCAAATTTGCCACTACAACTCTTGTTGAAGGGGTAGAGAGAGGTGAAATTGACACCAACACATCCCTTACAAATATTCCGCTAGCAATTTGCCTACCGACCAAATTAGCCCTTTTCATGAACACAACCACAGCTTTGTTCATTCTAGAAGCAGAATGTATAAACTCAGCTCCTACCTGTTCACCGACCGCGAGCAGAACCTCCTCCACCTTAACTCCGTTCTCAGGAACACACCTGAATCCATGCTGTATAGACAGCGTCTCCTCCGCGCTAGGCTGAGAAGCCATTGCGCACACTACACCTTCCAACCCCCAGGAAAGTTACTCTGTCCTCTTCCACCCTAACTTTGAAAAAAAAAACTTTGGATACCGCCAAAAACAAATATTGCATTAACCCTCCACCATAGAAAATAACATGTAAAGAAAAGAATCAAGAAAGTTAGTTAGGATAGAGCTTTCCACACCAAACACTCAGACTCCAAAAACACCCAGCATGCACCGAGAGAGAGAGAGAGAGAGAGAGAGAGAGAGAGAGAGAGAGACGGAGCTGCATTTCCTAACATAATTTCAAAAATATAGAACAATTAGAGAGTGTCATTTCCCCAAATTTGAAACCCTTATTTAAGGTTTAAGACCTCTCTGATGAGAGTAGGTTACCCGTCCTGTGGGGGGAGGACGCAGAGAGCTGTGGGTTGGCAGCGCACTACATTGCTGCCTGCCATAAGTTGAGGGACAGTGTCTGACAGACCAATCAACCTGCACATGTCCTCTACTGTATGCTTGTTATTGTTGAATCTATGGTTATTTTGACACTTGGTTATTGTTGTTACTGTTGTCCCGTTGACAATTTTGATTCTCATTTTTATATTGTAAATATCCTAAATAAGCTTTGGCAATATGTACACTGTTGCGTCATGCCAATAAAGCAAATTGAATTGAGAGGGGAGAGGAAGTTTACTGTACTACCACTACAGATCTCATTTGCTTCCAGTGAACTAATAAACTCCCATGACTACGATCTATTTATTGCCTTACCTCCCTTATCTTACCTCATTTGCACACACTGTATATAGATTCTGTATATAGAATCAACTGTAGGATGATTAACTGACCTGTAGGATGATTAACTGACCTGTAGGATGACTAACTGACCTGTAGGATGATTAACTGACCTGTAGGATGACTAACTGGCCTGTATGATGACTAACTGACCTGTAGGATGATTAACTGACCTGTAGGATGACTAACTGACCTGTAGGATGACTAACTGACCTGTAGGATGATTAACTGACCTGTAGGATGATTAACTGACCTGTAGGATGACTAACTGACCTGTAGGATGACTAACTGACCTGTAGGATGATTAACTGACCTGTAGGATGATTAACTGACCTGTAGGATGATTAACTGACCTGTAGGATGACTAACTGACCTGTAGGATGATTAACTGACCTGTAGGATGACTAACTGACCTGTAGGATGATTAACTGACCTGTAGGATGATTAACTGACCTGTAGGATTACTAACTGACCTGTAGGATGACTAACTGACCTGTAGGATGATTAACTGACCTGTAGGATGATTAACTGACCTGTAGGATGATTAACTGACCTGTAGGATGACTAACTGACCTGTAGGATGATTAACTGACCTGTAGGATGATTAACTGGGCTGTAGGATGATTAACTGACCTGTAGGATTACTAACTGACCTGTATGATGACTAACTGACCTGTAGGATGATTAACTGACCTGTAGGATTACTAACTGACCTGTAGGATGATTAACTGACCTGTATGATGATTAACTGACCTGTAGGATGATTAACTGACCTGTAGGATGACTAACTGACCTGTATGATGACTAACTGACCTGTAGGATGATTAACTAACCTGTAGGATGACTAACTGACCTGTAGGATGATTAACTGACCTGTAGGATGATTAACTGACCTGTAGGATGATTAACTGACCTGTAGGATGATTAACTGACCTGTAGGATGATTAACTGACCTGTAGGATGACTAACTGACCTGTAGGATGATTAACTGACCTGTAGGATGACTAACTGACCTGTAGGATGACTAACTGACCTGTAGGATGATTAACTGACCTGTAGGATGATTAACTGACCTGTAGGATGACTAACTGACCTGTAGGATGACTAACTGACCTGTAGGATGACTAACTGACCTGTAGGATGATTAACTGACCTGTAGGATGACTAACTGACCTGTAGGATGACTAACTGACCTGTAGGATTACTAACTGACCTGTAGGATGACTAACTGACCTGTAGGATGATTAACTGACCTGTAGGATGATTAACTGACCTGTAGGATGATTAACTGACCTGTAGGATGATTTATTGACCTGTAGGATGATTTATTGACCTGTAGGATGATTAACTGACCTGTAGGATGATTAACTGACCTGTAGGATGACTAACTGACCTGTAGGATGATTTATTGACATGTAGGATGATTAACTGACCTGTAGGATGATTAACTGACCTGTAGGATGATTTACTGACCTGTAGGATGATTAACTGACCTGTAGGATGACTAACTGACCTGTAGGATGACTAACTGACCTGTAGGATGATTAACTGACCTGTAGGATGATTAACTGACCTGTAGGATGATTAACTGACCTGTAGGATGACTAACTGACCTGTAGGATGACTAACTGACCTGTAGGATGATTAACTGACCTGTAGGATGACTAACTGACCTGTAGGATGACTACCTGACCTGTAGGATGATTAACTGACCTGTAGGATGACTAACTGACCTGTAGGATGATTAACTGACCTGTAGGATGATTAACTGACCTGTAGGATGATTTATTGACCTGTAGGATGATTAACTGACCTGTAGGATGATTAACTGGCCTGTAGGATGACTAACTGACCTGTAGGATGATTTATTGACATGTAGGATGATTAACTGACCTGTAGGATGATTAACTGACCTGTAGGATGACTAACTGACCTGTAGGATGACTAACTGACCTGTAGGATGATTTATTGACATGTAGGATGATTAACTGGCCTGTAAGATGACTAACTGACCTGTAGGATGACTAACTGACCTGTAGGATGACTAACTGACCTGTAGGATGATTAACTGACCTGTAGGATTACTAACTGACCTGTAGGATGACTAACTGACCTGTAGGATGACTAACTGACCTGTAGGATGACTAACTGACCTGTAGGATGATTAACTGACCTGTAGGATGATTAACTGACCTGTAGGATGATTAACTGACCTGTAGGATTACTAACTGACCTGTAGGATGACTAACTGACCTGTAGGATGATTAACTGACCTGTATGATGATTAACTGACCTGTAGGATGATTAACTGACCTGTAGGATGACTAACTGACCTGTAGGATGATTTATTGACCTGTAGGATGATTAACTGACCTGTAGGATGATTAACTGGCCTGTAGGATGACTAACTGACCTGTAGGATGATTTATTGACATGTAGGATGATTAACTGACCTGTAGGATGATTAACTGACCTGCAGGATGATTAACTGACCTGTATGATGATTAACTGACCTGTAGGATGATTAACTGACCTGTAGGATGACTAACTGACCTGTAGGATGATTAACTGACCTGTAGGATGACTAACTGACCTGTAGGATGATTTATTGACCTGTAGGATGATTAACTGACCTGTAGGATGATTAACTGGCCTGTAGGATGACTAACTGACCTGTAGGATGATTTATTGACCTGTAGGATGATTAACTGACCTGTAGGATGATTAACTGACCTGTATGATGATTAACTGACCTGTAGGATGATTAACTGACCTGTAGGATGACTAACTGACCTGTAGGATGATTTATTGACCTGTAGGATGATTAACTGACCTGTAGGATGATTAACTGGCCTGTAGGATGACTAACTGACCTGTAGGATGATTTATTGACATGTAGGATGATTAACTGACCTGTAGGATGATTAACTGACCTGTAGGATGATTAACTGAACTGTATGATGATTAACTGACCTGTAGGATGATTAACTGACCTGTAGGATGACTAACTGACCTGTAGGATGATTAACTGACCTGTAGGATGACTAACTGACCTGTAGGATGATTTATTGACCTGTAGGATGATTAACTGACCTGTAGGATGATTAACTGGCCTGTAGGATGACTAACTGACCTGTAGGATGATTTATTGACCTGTAGGATGATTAACTGACCTGTAGGATGATTAACTGACCTGTAGGATTACTAACTGACCTGTAGGATGACTAACTGACCTGTAGGATGACTAACTGACCTGTAGGATGATTAACTGACCTGTAGGATTACTAACTGACCTGTAGGATGACTAACTGACCTGTAGGATGACTAACTGACCTGTAGGATGATTAACTGACCTGTAGGATGATTAACTGACCTGTAGGATGATTAACTGACCTGTAGGATGACTAACTGACCTGTAGGATGACTAACTGACCTGTAGGATGATTAACTGACCTGTAGGATGACTAACTGACCTGTAGGATGATTAACTGACCTGTAGGATGATTAACTGACCTGTAGGATGATTAACTGACCTGTAGGATGATTAACTGACCTGTAGGATGACTAACTGACCTGTAGGATGACTAACTGACCTGTAGGATGATTAACTGACCTGTAGGATGAGTAACTGACCTGTAGGATGATTAACTGACCTGTAGGATGATTAACTGGCCTGTAGGATGACTAACTGACCTGTATGATGATTAACTGACCTGTAGGATTACTAACTGACCTGTAGGATGATTAACTGACCTGTAGGATGATTAACTGGCCTGTAGGATGACTAACTGACCTGTAGGATGATTTATTGACATGTAGGATGATTAACTGACCTGTAGGATGATTAACTGACCTGTAGGATGATTAACTGACCTGTAGGATGACTAACTGACCTGTAGGATGATTTATTGACCTGTAGGATGATTAACTGACCTGTAGGATGATTAACTGGCCTGTAGGATGACTAACTGACCTGTAGGATGATTTATTGACATGTAGGATGATTAACTGACCTGTAGGATGACTAACTGACCTGTAGGATGATTAACTGACCTGTAGGATGATTAACTGACCTTTAGGATGACTAACTGACCTGTAGGATGATTAACTGACCTGTAGGATGACTAACTGACCTGTATGATGACTAACTGACCTGTAGGATGATTAACTGACCTGTAGGATGATTAACTGACCTGTAGGATGACTAACTGACCTGTATGATGACTAACTGACCTGTATGATGACTAACTGACCTGTATGATGACTAACTGACCTGTAGGATGACTAACTGACCTTTAGGATGATTAACTGACCTGTAGGATGATTAACTGACCTGTAGGATGATTAACTGACCTGTAGGATGATTAACTGACCTGTAGGATGACTAACTGACCTGTATGATGAATAACTGACCTGTATGATGACTAACTGACCTGTAGGATGACTAACTGACCTGTAGGATGATTTATTGACCTGTAGGATGATTTATTGACCTAGTTGGCTGCAGCAGCAGAGTGGAGCTGTGGTTGGTGGCTGTGTGGAGATAGGTACAGTATGGCTGGCTGGTTGGTGGCTGTGTGGAGATAGGTACAGTATGGCTGGCTGGTTGGTGGCTGTGTGGAGATAGGTACAGTATGGCTGGCTGGTTGGTGGCTGTGTGGAGATAGGTACAGTATGGCTGGCTGGTTGGTGGCTGTGTGGAGATAGGTACAGTATGGCTGGCTGGTTGGTGGCTGTGTGGAGATAGGTACAGTATGGCTGGCTGGTTGGTGGCTGTGTGGAGATAGGTACAGTATGGCTGGCTGGTTGGTGGCTGTGTGGAGATAGGTACTGTGTGTGTGTGTGTGTGTGTGTGTGTGTGTGTGTGTGTGTGTGTGTGTGTGTGTGTGTGTGTGTGTGTGTGTGTGTGTGTGTGTGTGTGTGTGTGTGTGTGTGTGTGTGTGTGTGTGTGTGTGTGTGTGTGTAATGTAGTATGGCGTTGGGTTGAAGTGGAAAAGACTTGCTGTTTTCAGCTCTGGAACTCCAATGTTTCTTTAATGAAAGGTTTTCACCAAAATGAGAACAGCCTTGGCTTCTTCTGTTATTCCCAGTGAAATCACCTGTTTCACAATAAAGAGGAGAGCAGTTTCACTGGAGACTGTCTTCGAGGTGGGGGTTCGGACACACAGCAGAATAACCACAGAGTACAACACTCTATAATGGGTTTTGTGCAGTCTACATTTTCAAAATGAGAAAACTAAACTTTAAATCATTTCAGTGCACCGTAACCAGCATCTCAGAATTTGATTTACGTTAAGACAGGCATTCCATATTAAAATGTAGTGTGCAATTTATGATTTTTAAGTTGATTTAAAAAACATCAACGGTGTCCTCTATAGAGTTTACATTTGGATATGAGAACACTTAAATGGTCTCTGACTCTCTCACAGCGTGCTGTGTGTGGCTCTGATCAGGAAGCTGCTGTCTCACAGCGTGCTGTCTCACAGCGTGCTGTCTCACAGCGTGCTGTCTCACAGCGTTCTGTGTGTGTCTCTGATCAGGAAGCTGCTGTCTCACAGCGTTCTGTGTGTGGCTCTGATCAGGAAGCTGCTGTCTCACAGCGTCCTGTGTGTGTCTCTGATCAGGAAGCTGCTGTCTCACAGCGTCCTGTGTGTGTCTCTGATCAGGAAGATGCTGTCTCACAGCGTGCTGTGTGTGTCTCTGATCAGGAAGCTGCTGTCTCACAGCGTGCTGTCTCACAGCGTCCTGTGTGTGTCTCTGATCAGGAAGATGCTGTCTCACAGCGTGCTGTGTGTGTCTCTGATCAGGAAGCTGCTGTCTCACAGCGTGCTGTGTGTGTCTCTGATCAGGAAGCTGCTGTCTCACAGCGTGCTGTGTGTGGCTCTGATCAGGAAGTTGCTGTCTCACAGCGTGCTGTCTCACAGCGTGCTGTGTGTGTCTCTGATCAAGAAGCTGCTGTCTCACAGCGTGCTGTGTGTGTCTCTGATCAGGAAGCTGCTGTCTCACAGCGTGCTGTGTGTGGCTCTGATCAGGAAGCTGCTGTCTCACAGCGTGCTGTCTCACAGCGTCCTGAGTGTGGCTCTGATCAGGAAGCTGCTGTCTCACAGCGTGCTGTGTGTGGCTCTGATCAGGAAGCTGCTGTCTCACAGCGTGCTGTCTCACAGCGTCCTGTGTGTGTCTCTGATCAGGAAGCTGCTGTCTCACAGCGTGCTGTGTGTGTCTCTGATCAGGAAGCTGCTGTCTCACAGCGTTCTGTGTGTGTCTCTGATCAGGAAGCTGCTGTCTCACAGCGTGCTGTGTGTGTCTCTGATCAGGAAGCTGCTGTGGTTATTGTAATATTACCAGGACCATCATCAAGAGATAACAAAGAGTTCTGATATAATTCTGGCAGTAATCTGGACAGCCTCTCTGCATTCTGATCAGGCCTTAGGAGGGACGACACAGGGATTACCAACCAACCGGGTGGGAACACTAGGCAGGGGTGTGTGTGTGTGCATGTGTGTGTGCGTGGCATGTCCTTTCTCTTCTGTCATAGTGGGGCATTGAGGTCCCAAAGGAACACATGGTGTTTGTGTTCATTCTGTTCAAAAAGTTCCATATGTTGTCATGAATACTTGAAAGGAAAGAATATTATTATTGTTGACAGTTTGTCATGGCATATTGTATTCCTGTATCTGTGTTGTATGCCATCTGAGGCCTGCAACATGTCATGACACTCCTGCAACATGTCATGACACTCCTGCAACATGTCATGACACTCCTGCAACATGTCATGACACTCCTGCAACATGTCATGACACTCCTGCAACATGTCATGACACTCCTGCAACATGTCATGACACTCCTGCAACATGTCATGACACTCCTGCAACATGTCATGACACTCCTGCAACATGTCATGACACTCCTGCAACATGTCATGACACTCCTGCAACATGTCATGACACTCCTGCAACATGTCATGACACTCCTACAACATGTCATGACACTCCTGCAACATGTCATGACACTCCTGCAACATGTCATGACACTCCTGCAACATGTCATGACACTCCTGCAACATGTCATGACACTCCTACAACATGTCATGACACTCCTGCAACATGTCATGACACTCCTGCAACATGTCATGACACTCCTGCAACATGTCATGACACTCCTGCAACATGTCATGACACTCCTGCAACATGTCATGACACTCCTACAACATGTCATGACACTCCTGCAACATGTCATGACACTCCTGCAACATGTCATGACACTCCTGCAACATGTCATGACACTCCTACAACATGTCATGACACTCCTGCAACATGTCATGACACTCCTGCAACATGTCATGACACTCCTGCAACATGTCATGACACTCCTGCAACATGTCATGACACTCCTACAACATGTCATGACACTCCTGCAACATGTCATGACACTCCTACAACATGCTATGACACTCCTCCTCCCATCTCCCCCTCTCTCTCTCATCTCTCCCCCTTTCTCTCTCTCCATCTCTCCCCTTTCTTTCTCTGTCCATGTCCATGTCTCCCCCTCTCTCTCTCCCTCCCTCTCTTTTCATCTCTCCCTCCCTCCCTCTCTCCCTCCCTCTTGTGTCTTGCCCCGTTTCACCTAGCCTACTCTCTATCAACCTCTCCCGCTCTTTCTCCCCCTTCTATCTTTCCCCCCGCTCCCTCTCTCTCTCTCTGTCCCCCTCTCTCCCTCTCCTTTTGTTTAAATAAATGGTCATGTAGATAGAGAGTTTAGCTCTGTCACATCTATCCTATTAACTAGCTAGACTATTGGCTCCCTCCTGTTCTGACATCAGTAGTCAGTGCCACATGCTGGTAGAGTTCATCATAGCAGCACTGTGCCGTTTCATATTGATATTTAGGCTTTATAAAACAGCCTCCACATCACAGTAACAAGAAGCAGAAGCCCCACATATCTCAGACTGTATCCTCCACTGAATCCTGGCGGTGAACTAACCTGTGTAACTCTGTGTTCTGCTCCGTGGACCTGGGGTGGAAGAGAGGAGAGAGGGTGAACAGGGGTGGAGGAGAGGAGAGAGGGAGGACAGGGGTGGAGGAGAGAGGGAGGACAGGGGTGGAAGAGAGGAGAGAGGGTGGACAGGGGTGGAGGAGAGGAGAGAGGGAGGACACGGGTGAAAGAGAGGAGAGAGGGTGGACAGGGGTGGAGGAGAGGAGAGAGGGAGGACACGGGTGAAAGAGAGGAGAGAGGGTGGACAGGGGTGGAGGAGAGGAGAGAGGGAGGACACGGGTGAAAGAGAGGAGAGAGGGTGGACAGGGTTGGAGGAGAGAGGGAGGACAGGTGGAGGAGAGAGGGGGGACAGGGGTGGAGGAGAGGAGAGAGGGAGGACACGGGTGAAAGAGAGGAGAGAGGGTGGACAGGGGTGGAGGAGAGGAGAGAGGGAGGACACGGGTGAAAGAGAGGAGAGAGGGTGGACAGGGGTGGAGGAGAGAGGGAGGACAGGTGGAGGAGAGAGGGAGGACAGGGGTGGAGGAGAGGAGAGAGGGTGGACAGGGGTGGAGGAGAGGATAGATGGAGGACAGGGGTGGAGGAGAGGAGAGAGGGAGGACGGGTGGAGGAGAGGAGAGATGGAGGACAGGGGTGGAGGAGAGGATAGAGGGAGGGCGGGTGGAGGGGAAAAGAGAGAGAGGACAGGGGTGGAGGAGAGAGGGAGGACAGGGGTGGAGGAGTGGAGAGAGGGATGACAGGGGTGGAGGAGAGTAAGACCCTCACCATGAGAGCTGGGATCACACATACACACACAGACACACAGAGACTCACACACAGAGACTCACACGCACTGACAGACAGAGACAGACATGCGTACACATACACACACACAGACACACATACACACACACACAGACACACACATACACACACACACACACACACACACAGACACATACACACACACAGACACACATACACACACACAGACACACACATACACACACACAGGCACACACATACATACACACACACAGATGAAAGGAGCCACTGTAAACAGATGAAAGGCTGTATACAGTGTCAATCCACTCTTCATATCTAAAAGGATCAGCTTCACAGACATATTACCTTTTTTCTCTGCATATCCTGATAAAGATTTTATATCTCCTGTCAGGCATATCAACTTCATCTGACAAGACGAGGAAAAACAAGATAAGGGTGTTAAAAGCCAATCATGAAACGTAGCTTTAGTGATTACGAATTGTTCCAAAATAGCTCCCTAAAGACCAATGAATTTAAACATATCAAATTATTTAAACTGAAAGACAGAGAAAGGTAATTCGATCAAATGTACAGTATGGAGCTCTGAGAGGATTGTAGGATTGTATTAATAGATTCTGGATTTAAACCCTTCCAAAGTACAGTGAAGGACGCTCTGAGACAGAGACGATGCAACATTTACACAATTCATTCCCACAAACAATGTACGCTGGGGACCAAAAGAACGTGCAGAGATTGTCACATCATTTTTTTATAGTCTGTGCAATGTAATCTGCATTAATCTCCACAGAAGGACTATATATCCATGTAATATCAACATAAACGATGTGTCGGGACATGTTTTCTGTTCTGTTTTGACCCGCTACACACACGGTTATTTAAGTGCAGGGGTCAAGGTTTTGGTTGCAGTGGGTAAGGCAATGGACTAAATGCAAAGTCAAACAGAGGCTCAGTTCCAATCTGATCATTGGACATGTCCTCTTGTCCTCTATAGCCCTCTGCGTGTTCAAGCCTGACAGTCTACGCCACATCCCTAGATATCCCCCACAGCAAGGGACACATATTCATTGACTGCTTTTACACAGAGGGATCATTCATATGGATTTCACTGTAATGTAATACACTGTAATGTAATACACTGTAATGTAATACACTGTAATGTAATACACTGTAATGTAATACACTGTAATGTAATACACTGTATATAATACACTGTAATGTAATACATTGTAATGTAATACACTGTAATGTAATACACTGTAATGTAATACACTGTAATGTAATACATTGTAATGTAATATACTGTAATGTAATACACTGCAATGTAATACATTGTAATGTAATACACTGTAATGTAATACACTGTAATGTAATACACTGTAATGTAATACATTGTAATGTAATACACTGCAATGTAATACACTGTAATGTAATACACTGTAATGTAATACATTGTAATGTAATACACTGTAATGTAATACACTGTAATGTAATACACTGTAATGTAATACATTGTAATGTAATATACTGTAATGTAATACACTGCAATGTAATACACTGTAATGTAATACACTGCAATGTAATACACTGTAATGTAATACACTGTAATGTAATACACTGTAATGTAATACACTGTAATGTAATACACTGTAATGTAATACACTGCAATGTAATACACTGTAATGTAATACACTGTAATGCTTTTGCCACTAACAATCAAGGTGATGCGGATATATTCCACAGGCTTTTGATACATTTACTATCTATATTTGTTGGTGCACCGGGTTTCACGAAGTCCAAGTAGTCATACCTGAATTGTTAATATTTATTTGGAAAAACATCACGGTAGAAAATGAACTAATGCTAAACCTGGGCAGACATACTGTAGTCCATCTAATAGACAATATTATGTCTGCGTTCGATCAGTCCACGTGGAAGATACAGTCTCTTCGCAAACCCTCAATGATGAAGTATGAAAGTAAAGGTATGAGCTGACTCCCATAGCTCATGGATCATTCTGCTAAAAGGATTTTGACTGTTCCCTCAGCTGTAGGCAATGTGTCAGGGTTATGTACTGTAGCTCTAATGGATAGACCTCTATAGACTGGAGAGTGTTCTATGGCTCCAGTACAGTCTTATTAGATGGGACTAGGGGCCGTATGGCCTTTAGTCTTATTAGATGGGACCAGGGGCCGTATGGCCTTTAGTCTTATTAGATGGGACCAGGGGCCATATGGCCTTCAGTCTTATTAGATGGGACCAGGGGCCATATGGCCTTCAGTCTTATTAGATGGGACTAGGGGCCATATGGCCTTCAGTCTTATTAGATGGGACTAGGGGCCGCATGGCCTTCAGTCTTATTAGATGGGACTAGGGGCCATATGGCCTTCAGTCTTATTAGATGGGACCAGGGGCCATATGGCCTTCAGTCTTATTAGATGGGACTAGGGGCCGTATGGCCTTCAGTCTTATTAGATGGGACCAGGGGCCGCATGGCCTTCAGTCTTATTAGATGGGACCAGGGGCCATATGGCCTTTAGTCTTATTAGATGGGACCAGGGGCCATATGGCCTTCAGTCTTATTAGATGGGACCAGGGGCCATATGGCCTTCAGTCTTATTAGATGGGACTAGGGGCCATATGGCCTTCAGTCTTATTAGATGGGACTAGGGGCCGCATGGCCTTCAGTCTTATTAGATGGGACTAGGGGCCATATGGCCTTCAGTCTTATTAGATGGGACCAGGGGCCGTATGGCCTTCAGTCTTATTAGATGGGACCAGGGGCCATATGGCCTTCAGTCTTATTAGATGGGACCAGGGGCCGTATGGCCTTCAGTCTTATTAGATGGGACTAGGGGCCGTATGGCCTTCAGTCTTATTAGATGGGACCAGGGGCCATATGGCCTTCAGTCTTATTAGATGGGACCAGGGGCCATATGGTCGTTAGTCTTATTAGATGGGACTAGGGGCCATATGGTCGTTAGTCTTATTGGATGGGACTAGGGGCCATATGGCCTTCAGTCTTATTAGATGGGACTAGGGGCCATATGGCCTTCAGTCTTATTAGATGGGACCAGGAGCCATATGGCCTTCAGTCTTATTAGATGGGACTAGGGGCCATATGGTCGTTAGTCTTATTGGATGGGACTAGGGGCCATATGGCCTTCAGTCTTATTAGATGGGACTAGGGGCCATATGGCCTTCAGTCTTATTAGATGGGACCAGGAGCCATATGGCCTTCAGTCTTATTAGATGGGACTAGGGGCCATATGGTCGTTAGTCTTATTAGATGGGACCAGGGGCCGTATGGCCTTCAGTCTTATTAGATGGGACTAGGGGCCATATGGTATTTAGTCTTATTAGATGGGACCAGGGGCCATATGGCCTTCAGTCTTATTAGATGGGACTAGGGGCCATATGGCCTTCAGTCTTATTAGATGGGACCAGGGGCCATATGGCCTTCAGTCTTATTAGATGGGACTAGGGGCCATATGGCCTTCAGTCTTATTAGATGGGACCAGGGGCCATATGGCCTTCAGTCCTATTAGATGGGACTAGGGGTCGTATGGACTTCAAATCATATTGGTCACATACACATATTTAGCAGATGTTGTTGCGGGTCTAGCAAAATTATTATAAAATAAAAAATATACTCTGAAGAGGTGGATGGTGTGTACGCCTCCTGAGTCAGACTAGAAGTCCACTCTGAATACCTCTTCTCCACCGGCGGCGTCTTGGAGCAGCCTCTGGGGTAAGTCAAATTGCCCCGGGGGGTACGAACAAAGGATCCAATTCGGGAATGTCGTATTTCTAGTCGTAATGCTGGTGAGTTATCGCCGCTCTGATATCAAAAAGTTATTTCCTGCTGTATGTAATAACACAAAAACGTTTCTGGGCTAATAATGTAAGAAATAACAGTCTTATTAGTTGGGGCTAGGGGCCATACGGCCTTCATTCTTATTACTCTCACCTTTCAATAATCCAGGCCAAAACGAACTGGCCACGTATTAGTGATATCTAGATCGGAACACAGTGTACCCAGACTGGGACAGATCAATATTTACTGAGACAGGGATCTCTCTCACCCTCTAGCTATCTTTCTCTATCTATCTCTATCACTCACTCACTCACACACTCACTCACTCACACACTAACTTCCTTCTTCTCTGCTGCCTGATTTGCATCCAACTGAGGACTGGCCAGGGCTGGTACTGTACAGTATGTATGAGTCAGGTGTTGATGTCAATGGGAGCAGCTCTAGTCCATACGTCAGTCTGCTCTGAGGCAGGAGGGAACATAGGCCTGCTGAATATTACTTTTGTATGATTGATGTCAGAGAGAGCATCAAGGGTTCTTTACGAGAGAGTGAATCAGGAATTCAAAAAGGTAGACCGCCTTTCAAGAAAAGTACAGCACACCTTTTCACAACACAAAAGTTGGTGATTTTTTTAAGCAAAATTCTCTCTAACATGTACAGTTGAAGTTGGAAGTTTACATACACTTAGGTTGGAGTCATTAAAACTTGTTTTTCAACCATTCCACACATTTCTTGTTAACAAACTATAGTTTCTTCAAGTCGGTTAGGACATCTACTTTGTGCATGACACAAGTAATTTTTACAACAATTGTTTGCAGACAGATTATTTCACTGTATCTCAATTCCAGTGGGTCAGAAGTTTACATACACGAAGTTGACTGTGCCTTTAAACAGCTTGGAAAATTCCAGAAAATTATGTCATAGATTTAGAAGCTTCTGATAGGCTAATTGACATCATTGAGTCAATTGGAGGTGTACCTGTGGATGTATTTCAAGGCCTACTGTCAAAGTCAGTGCCTCTTTGCTTGACATGATGGGAAAATCTAAAGAAATCAGCCAAGACCTCAGAAAAAGAATTGTAGACCTCCACAAGTCTGGTTCATCCTTGGGAGCAATTTCCAAACGCCTGAAGGTACCACGTTCATCTGTACAAACAATAGTACGCAAGTATAAACACCATGGGACCACGCAGCGATCATAGGGCTGAGGAAGGAGAGAGCTTTGCTTTGTTCTGTCTCCTAGAGATGAACGTACTTTGGTGCGAGAAGTGCAAATCAATCCCAGAACAACAGCAAAGTACCTTGTGAAGATGCTGGAGGAAACAGGTACAAAAGTATCTATATCCACAGTAAAACAAGTCTGATATCGACATAACCTGAAAAGGCCGCTGAGCAAGGAAGAAGCCACTGCTGCAAAACCGCCATAAAAAAGCCAGACTATGGTTTGCAAATGCACATGGGGAAAAATATTGTACTTTTTGGAGAAATATCCTCTGGTCTGATGAAACAAAAATAGAACTGTTTTGCCATAATGACCATCGTTATGTTTGGAAGAAAACACATCTGGACAAGAGCAACACCTACAGTATGTGAGAATGCTGTTTATTGACCACAGTTCAACATTCAACTATTGTTCCCTCCAAGCTCATCACCAAGCTCAGATCCATGGGTCTGAACACCACCCTCTGCAACTGTATCCTGGACATCCTGGCGGTAAGACCACAGGATATGAGGATTGGCAACAACACCTCTTCCCTACTGACTCTTAACACAGCCCTCTGCTGTACTTGCTGTTCACCCATGACTGCATGGCTTTGCACGACATCAACTCCATCATGTAGTTTGCCGACGACACCGCTGTTGTAGGCCTGATAACCAACAACAACATGTCAGTCTATAGGGAGGAGGTAAGTGAACTGGCATTGTGGTGCCAGGACAACAACCTCTCTCTCAACATCAGCAAAACAAAGGAGTTGATTGTTGACTTCAGAAAGCAGAGAAGGGAACACAGGACTGCAGTAGAGAGTTAGCAGGTTTATGTTCCTCTGCATCAGTGGCGACCCGTTACTATTGAACATAGGACTTCAGTTGGGGAAAAATGTCAACTTGGTCATATCAAATTCAAAAATCAAGAAAATATCAGAAACAGAGCACAACTTAATTATAGTGCAGACTCTAGTGCAGGAAAACCAATACTTTTTTGATGACAAAATGAAACCGGCCTGAGCCGTGCTTTGGGCTGCGGTTCATGGAGACTGCACACGGACACAACAGTGACACAGCAGTAGCGGCGTGTGTAAATAACGGGGGAACCAAGTCAGAAAAAAAAGCCATATTACAACTGATGCTTGATAATTATGTTGTTTAGGCTCCTCTATAACCCGTTAGAACTGCATTCATAACGGGCCTCTTGAGTGGCGCAGCGGTCTAAGGCACTGCAGTGCTTGAGGCGTCACTACAGATCCTGGTTTGATCCTGGGCTGTGTTGCAGCCAGCCGCGACCGGGAAGCCCATGAGGCAATGCACAATTGGCCCAGCATCGTCCGGGTTAGGGGACGATGTCCTTTTACCATCGCGCTCTAGCGATTCCTGTGGAGGGCCGGGCGCAGTGCACACTGACACGGTCACCAGTTGTACAGTGTTTCCTCCCACACATTGGTGCGGCTGACTTCCAGGTTAAGCGAGCAGTGTGTCAAGAAGCAGTGCGGCTTGGCAGGGTCGTGTTTCGGGAGGATGCATGGCTCTCGACCTTCGCCTCTCCCGAATCCGTACGGGAGTTGCAGCGATGTGAAAACATATATAATTTATATTTTAAATGCATTCATACGACACCATGACATATAATGCAGAAAAGCCATACATCGTTTCACAAACAGTTCCAAAAGAAAACAATCACACTCACACAGTGGCTGAATAAATTCATCCACACAGAGGTCTGACTATTGATTCAGGACCACGGACAGTTACTGTGAGTTGGAGCTAATAAAACAGGCGCGCTGCCTCCACTATTTCAGTACCGTGCTGGATAGACATAGCATCAAATCACGTTAAAGAATAAGCAGCCCATTCACTTCGATAACAAGCCAGTAGACCCTAATACAAAAACACAACCATTTAGCATTTCCCACACAAAATGAAAAAGCCTGCTATTACTTCCCATTGCAAACATATTTTATCACATTCAGCACACAAAATAACCGATGATTTAAAGTTCAAATGCAACAATGTTTCTATTGCATTATATCAAAGAGATAGCAACAGGAAGTGAACTGCAATAACAAAACAAAAAGATGTGCCACTCACCAGATAATGATCATGTGAGAACAAAGTCCATCCTCCAGTCCTTCTTTATGAAATGGGCAATGTCAGGGTCACATGGTTTGTCCTTTGATTTTATATCCGAGAGAAGTACTTTCTCCATTGAGATCAAAGCCAAGGCTGACAGTTGGGCCTGCTCGGTGGTGTTCCTGGAGTAAGTCTTGATCCATTTCAAGTCAGAGAATATCCTTACGTCTGAGGCAGTGGATACGGGAACGGTCAAAACTAGACATGTAAGCAGATACATTTGGTACATACTCTCAGGTCAGCCGGGCTCCTACCCTCAAAGTCAGACTTGGAGTACATCACTGTGAGTTCAGTTTTGAACTGCGGCAGATCAAAGTTGGTCCTATAGCTTTGGGAAGGATTCCCTATATTATGGGGAAGGATTCCCTATATTATGGGGAAGGATTCCCTATATTATGGGGAAGGATTCCCTATATTATGGGGAAGGATTCCCTATATTATGGGGAAGGATTCCCTATATTTTGGGGAAGGATTCCCTATATTTTGGGGAAGGATTCCCTATATTTTGGGGAAGGATTCCCTATATTTTGGGGAAGGATTCCCTATATTATGGGGAAGGATTCCCTATATTTTGGGGAAGGATTCCCTATATTTTGGGGAAGGATTCCCTATATTATGGGGAAGGATTCCCTATATTTTGGGGAAGGATTCCCTATATTTTGGGGAAGGATTCCCTATATTTTGGGGAAGGATTCCCTATATTTTGGGGAAGGATTCCCTATATTATGGGGAAGGATTCCCTATATTTTGGGGAAGGATTCCCTATATTTTGGGGAAGGATTCCCTATATTATGGGGAAGGATTCCCTATATTATGGGGAAGGATTCCCTATATTTTGGGGAAGGATTCCCTATATTATGGGGAAGGATTCCCTATATTTTGGGGAAGGATTCCCTATATTATGGGGAAGGATTCCCTATATTTGGGAACCTGTTGTGGGTCAAGGACGGCAAGGAACATGAGCCTTTCGTGGTCCTTGAACCTGTTCCTTAGCTGAGTGAGTTGTATATGATCCCACTCTGTAGCTGTTGGTACCGCACGCGAACATCTTCATGCCTATGTGCCCTTCGCCCTCTCGGAACCCCGGTCTCACGCACAGTGTCCTCGTTTATACAATCAAATGTATATTTCTCCCTCTCCGTACTGCTGCAGAAGTCGTCGATCCTGGACAAGCAGAACAGCATGTCAAACTCACTGTTCTGCTAAATCCCACACAGCACGTCGGAGTACGCTAAAATTGAGTTGAATGTGAATAGCAGGAAGCAGAAGTCATCAGGTATATCCATCTGCACTCAGAACTGTCTTCATCAAAGTCATCATGATGGTCCACTATGTATTCAAAGAGCTCTAGGAGTTCCTGTCACGATCGTGTGGAGAGACGGACCAAGGCGCAGCGGGATATGAATACATCTTCTTTTTATTGATGAAGAAGATAGAACACGAAACGAAACACTTACACAAACTATACAAAACAACAAACGATCGTGAAGCTAAATAACGTAGTGCACACACACAGGCTACAAACGTTCAACATAGACAATTACCCACAAACATCTAAAGCCTATGGCTACCTTAAATATGGCTCCCAATCAGAGACAACAATAACCAGCTGTCTCTGATTGAGAACCAAATCAGGCAACCATAGACTTTCCTAAACACCTACACTCAACCATAGACAATACTAGACACATACACTCCACACAAACCCATACACTAAAACCAACACCCCCTTTACCATAATAAACACCCAAAACACAAACATACCCCATGTCACACCCTGACCTAACTAAAATAATAAAGAAAACAAAGAATACTAAGGCCAGGGCGTGACAGTTCCTCCCTCTTATCATACACAGTCAAACCAAACGTGAGGACAAGTTCCACCATGTTGGAGCCACTCTGGGTAGTCTTCGCTGGGATATTCCAGTAGTTTTGTGCGTTTGACTGATCTTGTGATAAAGGCTGCTAGGCCATTTAAGATTTTGCAGCACCTTGTGACATCACCAGATTGAGAGTCTGCGCACTGCACTAAATGAACAGAACCTGCGGGATGGTTTCTTTGACCTTGGCTTGTAATCCATTTAGACCAGAGGCCGTGACGGCAGCCCCATCATAACACTGTGCCACTGCTATAGCAGTGCATCCATACTGCTCCAAAAAGCAGAGGACCCGGGCTGCAACAGCCTCTGCCCACTTGTCCTCAGTGACATAATCACACTTGCAAAAATGTCAAAAAGCCTGTTTTTGCTTTCTCATTATGCAGTAGTGTGTGTAGATTGATGAGGGGGGGAAAACTATTTAATCCATTTTAGAATGATGCTGTAATGAAACAAAATGTGGAAAAAGTCAAGGGGTCTGAATACTTTCTGAATGCACGCACATATATATACATTCATGATACACACACCAGACTCTTTAGAATTGCTAATACTGTACAATTGAAACACTTGCCTCCAAATCCCCCCTTCTCTGATACATATTTCGGACTGTACATTGTGCCTTCCTGTATTATACTGATGCTAAAACGCTTTCTATTCTACTGAGCCTAGGAACCTGCAAGTAAGCATTTTACTGGACGCTGTATTCTCCTCAAACTGAACGCTGGACTTCAAAGCCAGTTCCACTGTTTTTGTTTAAATTGTTCTCCTCTAATCAGGGATTTAGACCTGGGACACCAGGTGGCTGCAATGACTTATGAGGTGGAACAGAAAGCAGGCAGGCTCTGGACCTTGTAGGGTCAGGATTTAGATCCCCTGATCTCTACTATGTGTATGTATCCTGTACATACCATTAATACAACTTGAAACTAAAGCTTTTTCCGGTCTTTCATTTTTTTCCATCAAGCCCCTGAAATGTACTGAAGTGCTCCCGTCGGAAATGTTTGAGAGTAGCGTGTAATTGTGTTTTTGAGATGGATTGTGATTTTGACAGATGGTGTTTGTAGCATTCCCTAAAGCGTTCATTTAAGCACTTTAGCTGCACCTGTATACTTACATTGCTAATGTTACAGTGGAATCAGTTGAACGGCTCACCTGACTCGACTCCCGCAGTACCACGATGATTGGATATATTATTGATGCAAAGCCATTGATTTATGTTGTCATCAACCATCATGAAACATCTGTTGCTGTTCAGAGCAGAGAATTGACAGCTTGCTGCCTGTTACAATGTTAGATAATCTCATCAGGAATGATCTGCTCAGCCATGTAAATATGTTAATCTCATCAGGAATGATCTGCTCAACCATGTAAATATGTTAATCTCATCAGGAATGATCTGCTCAACCATGTACATATGAGAGAGAGAGAGGCTGAGGCCAGTGTCCTGTACAGTAGACAGAGATGAGGAGAGGTAAGGCTGAGACTCCTCCCTTCAGACTCCTCCCTTCAGACCCCTCCCTTCAGACCCCGCCCTTCAGACTCCTCTCTTCAGACCCCTCCCTTCAGACCCCTCCCTTCAGACCCCGCCCTTCAGACTCCTCCCTTCAGACTCCTCCCTTCAGCCCCTCCCTTCAGACTCCTCCCTTCAGACCCCGCCCTTCAGACTCCTCCCTTCAGACTCCTCCCTTCAGACTCCTCCCTTCAGACCCTCCCTTCAGACCCCTCCCTTCAGACCCCTCCCTTCAGACTCCTCCCTTCAGACTCCTCCCTTCAGACTCCTCCCTTCAGCCACTCCCTTCAGACCCTCCCTTCAGACCCCTCCCTTCAGACTCCTCCCTTCAGACTCCTCCCTTCAGACCCCTCCCTTCAGACCCCTCCCTTCAGACCCCTCCCTTCAGACCCCTCCCTTCAGACCCCTCCCTTCAGACCCCTCCCTTCAGGCCCCCTCCCTTCAGCCCCCTCCCTTCAGCCTCCTCCCTTCAGACCCCACTTCAGACCCTTTTTTGGGTCGGTAGTGTAACATTATTCTAACAGTTGTTGTTCCAGCTTATGCCAGCCAATCAACCATTCAAGAGGATATGAACACAATCAACCATTCAAGAGGATATGAACACAGTCAACTGTTAGTGTTACAAAATCAGAAAAGCAGATTACAGTCATGCATGTATGAGTATGTCAATTCCCCTTCTCTGTCTCTCTCTCTCTGTCTCTCTCTCTCTGTCTCTCTGTCTCTGTCTCTCTCTCTCTGTCTCTCTCTGTCTCTCTCTGTCTCTCTCTGTCTCTCTCTCTCTCTGTCTCTCTGTGTCTCTGTGTCTCTGTGTCTCTGTGTCTCTGTCTCTGTCTCTGTCTCTGTCTCTGTGTGTGTCTCTGTGTGTGTCTCTGTGTGTGTGCTGTAGTGATTACTGACAGTAGTTAATTAGCCTGATCAACCACTTCTGCATCTCAGGGAGATTATTAATCAGTGTGTGTTTTGGGGGGTGGGTGTGTGTGTAGGGGTGCGTGTTCAAACAGGAAGACGATATCTGGCTCACAGGAAAATGATATCTGGCTCACAGGAAGACGATATCTGGCTCACAGGAAGACGATATCTGGCTCATAGGAAGACGAAATATGGCTCACAGGAAGATGATATATGGCTCATAGGAAGATGATATATGGCTCACAAGAAGATGATATATGGCTCATAGGAAGACGATATATGGCTCATAGGAAGATAATATATGGCTCACAGGAAGATGATATATGGCTCACAAGAAGATGATATATGGCTCACAGGAGATGATATATGGCTCACAGGAAGATGATATATGGCTCACAGGAAGATGATATATGGCTCACAGGAAGATGATATATGGCTCACAAGAAGATGATATATGGCTCACAGGAAGATGATATATGGCTCACAAGAAGATGATATATGGCTCACAAGAAGATGATATATGGCTCACAGGAAGATGATATATGGCTCACAGGAAGATGATATATGGCTCACAAGAAGATGATATATGGCTCACAGGAAGATAATATATGGCTCACAGGAAGATAATATATGGCTCACAGGAAGACGATATATGGCTCACAGGAAGATGATATATGGCTCACAGGAAGACGATATATGGCTCACAGGAAGATGATATATGGCTCACAGGAAGATGATATATGGCTCACAGGAGAGAGAGAAAGGAAGTGCCATAGAATTCTGCCTTCCTCTCCTCGCTTCTCCTCTCCCCATCCCTCTCCCTCTCCCCATCCCTCTCCTCTCCCCATTCTCCTCTCCTTCTCCCCTCTCCTCTCCTTCTCCCCTCTCCCTCTCCTCCCCATTCCTCTCCTCTCTCCCCTCCTCTCATACCTCTCCCTTTCCCCATCCCTCTCTCCTCTCCCTCTCCTTCTCCCTTCTCCCCTCTCCTATCCTCCTCTCCTTCCAGGTTGGTGTTATAAATGACATTGTGTTCACAGTCAAATAACCTCACAGAGTAAAGGTAAAGAAAAGGGGTGGAGGGATGGAGGGTGGAGGGTGAAGAGTAGAGGTGTGAAGGGTGGAGGGTGGAAGGGTAGAGGGTGGAAGGGGTAGAGGTGT
Organism: Salvelinus alpinus; assembly: GCF_045679555.1. Lineage (NCBI taxonomy): Eukaryota > Metazoa > Chordata > Actinopteri > Salmoniformes > Salmonidae > Salvelinus > Salvelinus alpinus. Next base: position 13,377,095 of record NC_092095.1, read on the forward strand.
GAAGGGTAGAAGGGGGGTGGAGGTTAGAAGGTGTGAAGGGTAGAAGGGGGGTGGAGGTTAGAAGGTGTGAAGGGTAGAAGGGGGGTGGAGGTTAGAAGGTGTGAAGGGTAGAAGGGGGGTGGAGGGTAGAAGGTGTGAAGGGTAGAAGGGGGGTGGAGGTTAGAAGGTGTGAAGGGTAGAAGGGGGGTGGAGGGTAGAAGGGGTGAAGGGGTTTCTATGTGTTTGATTCCATTCGCTTAATTCCAGCCATTATTATGAGCCGTCCTCCCCTCAGCAGCCCCCACTGTGTGACACCCATCATAGTAACATCTTAGTATCCATGTTTGTTGAGCAGTAAGGTATCTGGAAATGGTGTGTATAACAAAAAAGCATTTTATCATCAAAATCCATATTTGTATTTATATGGGATTGAATGGCTGAGGGATGTGATAGATGGGCAGATGAATGTCTCCTTTTCTCCCGTCTTCGCACTCTAGTCTCTCTTCATTGTGTTGAAAAGTGAGAATCTGTGAGGAACAATCAGCACCTATGGACCCTGCTGGGTCCTTGTTAAATGAGCATCTTTTCTCTGAGTCAGCTGTTTCTATCAGATGTTTCTAGCCTCTCAACCACCTTCTCTTATCCTATTTGTCTCCTCTGTGTGTGTGTGTGTGTGTGTGTGTGTGTGTGTGTGTGTGTGTGTGTGTGTGTGTGTGTGTGTGTGTGTGTGTGTGTGTGTGTGTGTGTGTGTGTGTGTGTGCGTGTGTGTGTGCGTGCAAATGTAAGTGTGTGTGTGTGTGTGTGTGTGTGTTTTAGCCTACAGCCTCTCTGTCTTTCTGTGTGTGTGTGTGAATATGTGTGAATGAGTGTGTGGATTCCAGCCTTGTGCAAAGTACGTGTGTGTGTGTGTGTGTATTAGCTTACAACCTCTGTCTTTCCGTGTGTGAATCTCCTTGAGGCTGCTTGGCCTTGAGACCGTGCTGGGTTAAGCGATGCCAGCGCCCAGTGATAAATCTGTGCTGTAACCAGCTGACCTGAAGGTAGCTGTTTCATTAACTGTCTGCCACTGGGACCCCCCCACACACACACAGCACGGAACTCATCTGTTTGGAGTGGGAGGAAATAATAGCTTGACCTACTAATCTTAACATGGATACATCATTACGAACATGTGCACATACAGTACACACACACACACACACACACACACACACACACACACACACACACACACACACACACACACACACACACACACACACACACACACACACACACACACACACACACACACACACACACACACACACACACGCACACACATCCTCAATTATGCCTCCTGCACTTCTGTTATTGACTCCACTCTGATTCCGTTCTGTGATTTGCTTATTGGGATACTAAATCATAGCTGTCTCTCCAGGGCTGTCTCATTTCCTCACTCTCCTTTCATTGACATCGGCTGCTGTTTGATGTCTCATTGTAAAATATTGGAGCTCAGGTTTTGTTGCAAACTGTACCAAACCATGTATATGATGTTCCCTGACCCAGTCCCATTCATTCCCACAGTCTGGTTTATTCCCTGTTTGATTCCCTTACTAACCAAAGGGAAGAAGAAAACAGACAACAGAATGTAGGGACAGAGAGAGAGAGAGAGAGAGAGAGACCGACAGAGGGAGAGAGGGAATTACCAAATTACTGTACGACAGATCATGTATTCACCCTGCACACCCTAATTGACAAACAAACAAACCAACAGAAAGGCAAAGTCTTCTCATGATTTGTTGATTTCAAATTAATGGAAAGTGGTGTTAGGGGAAAAACATACGACATTATAAAATGTATGTACACAAACAACAGGTGTGTTCGTAAAATTGGCAAAAAACACACATTTCTTTCCACAGGGCCGTGGGGTGAGACAGGGCCGTGGGGTGAGACAGGGCCGTGGGGTGAGACAGGGCCGTGGGGTGAGACAGGGATGGAGCTTAAGCATGATCTGGTGCTTCTGTCACCAACCAAGGAGGGCCTACAGCAGCACCAAGATCTTCTGCACAGATTCTGTCAGACCTGGGCCCTGACAGTAAATCTCAGTAAGACAAAAATAATGGTGTTACAAAAAAGGTCCAGTTGCCAGGACTACAAATTCAAGCTCCATCTATACACCGTTGCTCTAGATCACACAAAAAACAATACATACCTCGGCCTAAACATCAGCGCCACAGGTAACTTCCACAAAGCTGTGAACGATCTGAGAGACAAGGCAAGAAGGGCCTTCGATTCCATCAAAAGGAACATAAAGTTCGTCATACGAATTAGGATCTGGCAAAAAATACTGGAATCAGTAATAGAACCCATTTCCTTTATGGTTGTGAGTTCACTCACCTACCAAGGATTCACAAAATGGGACAAACACCAAATATCCTCTGTGTACAATGTAGAACATCAAATAATACATGCAGAGTTGAATTAGGCCGTTACCCGCTACCCAGCTAACATGGAGGAATCGGCCCAAGTACATCGGCCGTTGCCATCTAGAGGACTTTGCCGGCATGTTACCAGAATCCCCCCAGAAGCGGCCCGATGAAATTTTAATTAAATGTATACAAAATTTATATGAAATATAAAATAACCTAATTTAGTATTTTTAAATATTACAATTATACATTTTATACATACAAATTATACCCATCCACAATTTTTTTATATTAATGTTATTTATTTATTTTTTACCCCCTTTTCGTCATATCCAATTGTCTTGTCCCATCGCTGCAACTCCCGTATAGCCTCGGGAGAGGCGAAGGTCGAGAGCCGTGTGTCCTCCGAAACAAAACCTCGCCAAGCCGCACTGTTTCCTGACACAATGCACGCTTAACCCGGAAGCCAGCCGCACCAATGTGTCGGAGAAAACACCGTACACCTGGTGACCGTGTCAGAGTGCATGTGCCTGGCCCACCACAGGAGTCGCTACAGTGTGATGGGATAAGGACTTCCCGGCAAGCCAAACCCTCCCCTAACCCGGACGATGCTTGGCCAATTGTACGTCATCTCATGGGTCTCCCGGTCACGGACGGCAAGAGTATCAAACCAGCATCTGTAGCAACGCAGTTTGCACTGCGATGCAGTGTCTTAGACCGCTGCGCCACTCTGGGGGCCCCATCCACAAAGTTTTTAATGCTTATCAATTTGCACAAAGTATCAAAATACTAAAATACTACACAGGACTCTTAAAGAATTTAATTTAAATGTTCATTTTATTTTTTGATCACAGAAACAATGACAAAATATGGAAAAATAAATAAATAATGAGATGTTAATTATATAAAGCAGCCCGTGTAATCATCTGTCAGAGAGCAGCCCCAATCGGCCCGAGCCACAAGTAATACATTTGGGCCAGATAACTCACACCCCAATCGGCCCAAGCGCCAAGTAATACATTTGGGCCAGATAACTCACACTCCAATCGGCCCAAGCGCCAAGTAATACATTTGGGCCAGATAACTCACACCCCAATCGGCCCGAGCCACAAGTAATACATTTGGGCCAGATAACTCACACCGGAATCGGCCCGAGCCACAAGTAATACATTTGGGCCAGATAACTCTCACCGGAATCGGTCCGAGCCACAAGTAATTCATTTGGGCCAGATAACTCTCACCGGAATCGGCCCGAGCCCAATCCCCGCATCCTAGCCATAAGTAATACTGCCGAAGGCGGCCCAGACTCGGGCCACATGACGTCGGGCCGAGTCTGACTCTCAGCCCAGTGCCCCGACTCTCAGCCGGAATCGGCCCAGATCCACTGTGCTAACATCCAGAACAGAGCCGTTAAATTCTACAACCACATAAAAATAAGTGATTCCCAAACCTTCCACAACAAAGCCATCACCTACAGAGAGATGAACCTGGAGAAGAGTCCCCTAAGCAAGCTGGTCCTGGGGCTCTGTTCACAAACACAAACAGACCCCACAGAGCCCGAGGACAGCAACACAATTAGACCCAACCAAATCATGAGAAAACAAAAAGATAATTACTTGAAAAATTGGAAAGAATTAACAAAAGAACAGAGCAAACTAGAATGCTATTTGGCCCTAAACAAAAAGTACACAGTGGCAGAATACCTGACCACTGTGACTGACCCAAACTTAAGGAAAGCTTTGACTATGTACAGACTCAGTGAGCATAGCCTTGCTATTGAGAAAGGCCGCCATCGGCAGACCTGGCTCTCAAGAGAAGACAGGCTATGTGCACACTGCCCACAAAATGAGGTGGAAACTGACCTGCACTTCCTAACCTCCTGCCAAATGCATGACCATATTAGAGACACATATTTCCCTCAGATTACACAGATCCACAAAAAATGTGAAAACAAACCCAATTTTCATCTATTGAGTGAAATACCACAGTGTGCCATCACAGCAGCAATATTTGTGACCTGTTGCCACGAGAAAAGGGCAACCAGTGAAGAACACATTGTTAAAACACTTTATAGAGACATGATATGACATTTGAAATGTCTTTATTATTTTGGATCTTCTGTTCATTTTTATAGTTTTTTTTTTCACCTTTGTTTGTTATCTACTTCACTTGCTTTGGCAATGTTAGCAGGTTTCCCATGCCAATAAAGCCATTAAATTGAAATTGAATTGCATGGAGACAGAGAGAGACAGATAGAGAGACAGAGAGAGAGAGCGAGAGAGAAAGCAAGAGAGAGAGAGAGAGAGAGAGAGAGAAGAGAGAGAGAGATAAAGATAGAGGAGAGAGAGAGAGAGAGTGAGAGAGAGCGAGAGAGAGAGAGAGAGAGAGAGATAAAGATAGAGGAGAGAGAGAGAGAGCGAGAGAGAGAGAGAGAGATAAAGGAGAGAGAGAGAGAGATAAAGATAGAGGAGAGAGAGAGATAAAGATAGAGGAGAGAGAGCGAGAGAGAGAGAGAGAGAGAGAGAGGGCGAGAGAGCTACTGTGATGGAAGCAGCAGGATATTCTTTGTGTTAATGTTCTACTTTATCAGAGACATCCTGGAGGAGAAAGAGGCCTGTTCCGTTCTTTGTATCTGAATTTACGTGCAACCTTGTGTGTGTCAGTGTGTGTGTGTGTCTGTGGTGATTCATTATGAATGTAAATGCACAACTCCCACTTCCTCTTTCTCCTTTGATCGTGGATGTTATCCTCCCTTTGCCAGCTACCATTATTTGATGTAGTGAGTGAGCTTTCCTCTCTCTCTCTGTCTCCTCTCTTTCTCTCGCTCTCCTCTCTTTCTCTCTCTTTCCTCTCTTTCTCTCTCCATCTCTCTCTCCTCTCCTCTCTCTCCTCTGTGTTTAATAAGTTCAAATTTGGAATAAATGTAGTCATTTCTGTGAATAATGACTCTCTTGGTGAGGAATATTTATCACAGTAAAGGGGAAAGTAGATCTCTGTTTCTACCTCCCCTGTCGTGCAGTGACCAAATACACGCTCCTCTTTGGGTAGCCATGTCTTTTTATGTCTGACGGTTTCTATTGCCAATCGGTGGTCATTCAGCCTGTACTTGGTAAGGATCTGGCTCTGCTTCGTATCTCTGACAGAGTAGAGATAATCAGCCAATTCATATTCTCTGTTTAGGGCCAAATAGCAATTTAGTTTAAATTGCAGACTCGAATTTGGACTTGAATTTAGATGTAGCCAACATGTTTATGATCTTGTCTGTATTTTCATTACCACTGGAAAGCGGCCCAATTCTGCCCAACATGCATTAGTTGGTGTATTTCTCTGGATTTATTGAATTTTACGACAGAGTTCTGCATGTAGGGCTTCAATTGGACATTTGTCCCACATTTTAAAGTCCAGTTTGAGTGGCCCCCAAACCTCACTTCCATAAAGGGCTATTGGTAGGATTACACTGTCAAATATTTTGGTTTAAATTCTAATTGGGATGTTGATTTTGAATAATTTCATTTTTATTGCGTACAATGCTCTGTGGGCTTTTTCTTTGAGTGCATTCACTGCCATATTAAAGTTTCCCCATGCAGATGTGGTCAGACCAATGATTATGATGACCAGGTTTCTGATCAGCTCCATACAGAAATCATTCAATTTCAGGGAGAGGGTAAAGTGCTTCTTTGTGGAGATTTCAATGCAAGAACAGGTTCTGAGCCTGACTACACTGATGCGGGAGGTAACCACCACATATTTGGACACCCCGCCTTGTACAGTAGCCCTATTATAAATAATAGAAACAGTCCTGACCAAATACTGAACAAAAATGGGAAGGAGTTAGTGCATCTCTGTCGAGCCTTAGGCCTGTACATGCTTAATGGTAGAATCAGAGGGGACTCTTTAGGTCAGTTTACTTACTGCTCAGCTGTTGGGACAAGTGTAGTCGATTATGCCATCACTGACATCGACCCCTCGTCCATTAGTGCATTCACTGTCAGACCACAGACACCATTGTCAGATCACAGTCAGATCAACATGTTTCTGAAGAAATTAACCAGCAATACTCATTAAATAAAACAGCCCAATAAACTCTACATGAACCAACCGTACAGATGGGCTCCAAACAGAGCAGAGAGATTCATTGAAACATTGAACTCAAATGAAATGTTGAACTATTGTTACGAATCCCTTTGGCCCGACAGTCTAGGGGGGAATGGTAATGGGACCCGTAACATAACTCACGCAAAGTGTAATAGTGACAAATTTACGGTGAGAACGAAATAACCACGACAACTATAATCTACCGTCAAACTCAGGGTTTATTAGCAAACACACGGTAATGGGGGGGGGGGGGGGGGGGCAGGAAAAGGGGCTGAGCTGGACCCAAGGAAAGAAACAAATATCCCAAAACACCCCTAAGCTAGACTAGCCTATTCAATAACAGCTAACTAACTAACCAAAAATACAGAGGGTGGTCCGCCCAGTTCTAACTAGTGTATTTAACAAAGTTTACCTACGGGTAGTGTATGCCCATGGGCGTCTTATCTTGGTTACCCCCTTTTCCCACTATCAAGCAAACACTCAAACACCATAACAAACACAATACTCACAGGTGGGGACAAAGTGACATGTAGATGCTAAAACCACACAAGAGATCTACAGACATATGGCATTTACAGAGAGATTGCTACACAAAGAGATCGAGCTCCAGAGAAAACAACTGACAGGGTTTTTAAACCAAGGGAAAGGGAATGTGATGGGGTAGGAGAAAAGGAGCAGGTGTCTTCTGATTAGCGACTGATTGGGGAATAATGATGGTCACCTGTGAGTAGGTGAAAAGGAGAGAAAAGAAACACACAGGATACTTGTATCTGTAACAACTATATACAGATCATCAATAACTCACCATACCAAAAACAATAAAAAAAGGTGTCAATTCAGCTACTCGAAACATCAATTGCATATTCCAAAAAGCAGCATCGGAAGCAAATTTGAGAAAACCAAAGAAATGCTACATCAGAAAAAAAAAAAAATGTTTCTGAAAAATGTTTCTCTCTCTCTCTCCTCTCTCCCCTCTCTCTCTCTCTATCTTTCTCTATCTATCTCTCCCCTCTCTCTCTCTCTATCTTTCTCTATCTATCTCTCCCCTCTCTCTCTCTCTATCTTTCTCTATCTCTCTCTCCCCTCTCTCTCTCTCTATCTTTCTCTCTCCTCTCTCCCCTCTCTCTCTCTCTATCTTTCTCTATCTATCTCTCCCCTCTCTCTCTCTCTATCTTTCTCTATCTATCTCTCTCCTCTCTCCCTCTCTATCTTTCTCTATCTATCTCTCCCCTCTCTCTCTCTCTATCTTTCTCTATCTATCTCTCCCCTCTCTCTCTCTCTATCTTTCTCTATCTCTATCTCCCCTCTCTCTCTCTCTATCTTTCTCTATCTATCTCTCCCCTCTCTCTCTCTCTATCTTTCTCTATCTATCTCTCCCCTCTCTCTCTCTCTATCTTTCTCTATCTATCTCTCCCCTCTCTCTCTCTCTATCTTTCTCTATCTCTCTCTCCCTCTCTCTCTCTCTATCTTTCTCTCTCCTCTCTCCCTCTCTCTCTCTCTATCTTTCTCTATCTATCTCTCCCCTCTCTCTCTCTCTATCTTTCTCTATCTATCTCTCTCCTCTCTCCCTCTCTATCTTTCTCTATCTATCTCTCCCCTCTCTCTCTCTCTATCTTTCTCTATCTATCTCTCCCCTCTCTCTCTCTCTATCTTTCTCTATCTCTATCTCCCCTCTCTCTCTCTCTATCTTTCTCTATCTATCTCTCCCCTCTCTCTCTCTCTATCTTTCTCTATCTATCTCTCCCCTCTCTCTCTCTCTATCTTTCTCTATCTATCTCTCCCCTCTCTCTCTCTCTATCTTTCTCTCTCCTCTCTCCCCTCTCTCTCTCTCTATCTTTCTCTATCTATCTCTCCCCTCTCTCTCTCTCTATCTTTCTCTATCTATCTCTCTCCTCTCTCCCTCTCTATCTTTCTCTATCTATCTCTCCCCTCTCTCTCTCTCTATCTTTCTCTATCTATCTCTCCCCTCTCTCTCTCTCTATCTTTCTCTATCTCTATCTCCCCTCTCTCTCTCTCTATCTTTCTCTATCTATCTCTCCCCTCTCTCTCTCTCTATCAATTCAATTCAATTCAATTCAAGGGGCTTTATTGGCATGGGAAACATGTGTTAACATTGCCAAAGCAAGTGAGGTAGGTAATATACAAAAGTCAAATAAACAATAAAAATGAACAGTAAACATTACACATACAGAAGTTTCAAAACAATAAAGACATTACAAATGTCATATTATATATATGCAGTGTTGTAACAATGTACAAATGGTTAAAGCACACAAGTTAAAATAAATAAACATAAATATGGGTTGTATTTACAGTGGTGTTTGTTCTTCACTGGTTGCCCTTTTCTTGTGGCAACAGGTCACAAATCTTGCTGCTGTGATGGCACACTGTGGAATTTCACCCAGTAGATATGGGAGTTTATCAAAATTGGATTTGTTTTCGAATTCTTTGTGGATCTGTGTAATCTGAGGGAAATATGTCTCTCTAATATGGTCATACATTGGGCAGGAGGTTAGGAAGTGCAGCTCAGTTTCCACCTCATTTTGTGGGCAGTGTGCACAGAGCCTGTCTTCTCTTGAGAGCCATGTCTGCCTACGGCGGCCTTTCTCAATAGCAAGGCTATGCTCACTGAGTCTGTACATAGTCAAAGCTTTCCTTAAGTTTGGGTCAGTCACAGTGGTCAGGTATTCTGCCACTGTGTACTCTCTGTTTAGGGCCAAATAGCATTCTAGTTTGCTCTGTTTTTTTGTTAATTCTTTCCAATGTGTCAAGTAATTATCTTTTTGTTTTCTCATGATTTGGTTGGGTCTAATTGTGCTGTTGTCCTGGGGCTCTGTGGGGTGTGTTTGTGTTTGTGAACAGAGCCCTAGGACCAGCTTGCTTAGGGGACTCTTCTCCAGGTTCATCTCTCTGTAGGTGATGGCTTTGTTATGGAAGGTTTGGGAATCGCTTCCTTTTAGGTGGTTGTAGAATTTAACGGCTCTTTTCTGGATTTTGATAATTAGTGGGTATCGGCCTAATTCTGCTCTGCATGCATTATTTGGTGTTCTACGTTGTACACGGAGGATATTTTTGCAGAATTCTGCATGCAGAGTCTCAATTTGGTGTTTGTCCCATTTTGTGAAATCTTGGTTGGTGAGCGGACCCCAGACCTCACAACCATAAAGGGCAATGGGCTCTATGACTGATTCAAGTATTTTTAGCCAGATCCTAATTGGTATGTTGAAATTTATGTTCCTTTTGATGGCATAGAAGGCCCTTCTTGCCTTGTCTCTCAGATCGTTCACAGCTTTGTGGAAGTTACCTGTGGTGCTGATGTTTAGGCCGAGGTATGTATAGTTTTTTGTGTGCTCTAGGGCAACGGTGTCTAGATGGAATTTGTGGTCCTGGTGACTGGACCTTTTTTGGAACACCATTATTTTGGTCTTACTGAGATTTACTGTCAGGGCCCAGGTCTGACAGAATCTGTGCAGAAGATCTAGGTGCTGCTGTAGGCCCTCCTTGGTTGGTGACAGAAGCACCAGATCATCAGCAAACAGTAGACATTTGACTTCGGATTCTAGTAGGGTGAGACCGGGTGCTGCAGACTGTTCTAGTGCCCGCGCCAATTCGTTGATATATATGTTGAAGAGGGTGGGGCTTAAGCTGCATCCCTGTCTCACCCCACGACCCTGTGTGAAGAAATGTGTGTGTTTTTTGCCAATTTTAACCGCACACTTGTTGTTTGTGTACATGGATTTTATAATGTCGTATGTTTTACCCCCAACACCACTTTCCATCAATTTGTATAGCAGACCCTCATGCCAAATTGAGTCGAAGGCTTTTTTGAAATCAACAAAGCATGAGAAGACGTTGCCTTTGTTTTGG